>NC_133122.1:123812795-124112795 GCF_033568475.1 Henckelia pumila | reverse complement strand
AACGTTCCATGAAAAAAATTTTAAACTTCCGCTGCACCGGGTATCAATCGTAATTGGTCTGGGAACTCGCCAGTTTCCCAACAGACACAACCTAGAAAGGTTCAACATCCTACTGTTCTAAGAAAACAACCTAGAACAAAGCCCAGATGTTCTAAACCGAACAATAACCTTAATGCCTCTAGATGAGTCCACTCATTGCTGGCACTATCTTAGTCTTCTGACTAACTAGGTCACTCCTAGGAAAACACCTAGACTAACCGCAAGTCAAACAGTCACAATCGGCTCACTCAAATCCCATGAGCTACAATAGTTGAACACTAATCAACTAAAACCAAGCCAACCTTCCGCACAATCATGCAATCATTCACGAATTGCTGAAATAATAATACACGTATGATTGATTAAAGTAATGTAC
Source organism: Henckelia pumila (assembly GCF_033568475.1). Lineage (NCBI taxonomy): Eukaryota > Viridiplantae > Streptophyta > Magnoliopsida > Lamiales > Gesneriaceae > Henckelia > Henckelia pumila. Next base: position 124,112,380 of record NC_133122.1, on the reverse strand, counting down.
AATTCTCTTTATTACAATCCCATGTAATCCATATAGTATTCAAAATACAATAATAATGTACAACCATTAACTTGAAATGATACTATCCAAGTATGATGATTCATTTACAACTGAAATGTTGTTTACAACTACAACAATACAGTATTTAAATTATCGTACTAGTCTTCGTTTCTTGAGAATGAAGCTTCTAATCGACACACGAATCAATGCAAGCGTACTCCCGTCCAATTCTCTCTACATGTCCTCCCATGAAGAACTCCGGAGAAATGACACGTGATAGCTAACCAGCTATGCTCTGCGTCAATGCCTGTCAGTCGACCTCTTATGCTCACGATCTACCGTCAGCATTTTTCTTGCATTCATATCATGCTTTTGAACATGAAGTTTCCCGTAAGCCTACCAAAAGCATCGATACAGGCGTAGCAGCAAAACCATGTTCTGTCTGAGTTTAATGATGTGGGACCCCGGGGCTCGTCTAATAAAAATACCATAATTAAAGGATTACAACATTTAAAAGAAGCAACACAAGAACAACCAAAAAAAAAAGTTTTTTTAAACTTTGGAACCACCGCTCGATCGGCCAAACTTGACCGATCGAGTGGCCAAGACCATACCAACCCTCGGGTTGGCTTTACAAATGCACCGCCCGATCGGCCAAAGTGCGCCGATCGAGCGGCACCAGCAGTGCAGAAAAACAGCAGAATTTTTTTATGCTCTTGTGATGATTTTTGCTACTATCATGAATCCAAGCTCATAACAACATGGTGATAATCCCAACTCAAAGATCAAACAACCACATGCTATGTAAACTTACCCAAAACCATGATCCAACAACACATAATCTATACAACCTAGACTATGCAAATCTATACAATACAAAAGTTGGGTACAATCCAAACTCAACATGATTTAAAAGTAAGTTTCCAACAAGCTACAACGCAACTCGGAGTACCACTTCTAACTCTTCCCAATGCTCTTGGCCTCCTATAACTTGGCCCTGAAACACGTGTTGCAATGCACACACAAAAACAAAGCAACAACCGAAAAACCGGTAAGTCTAAAGACTTAGTATGAATGACGGAACATATAAATAATCACAACTAGCCATAGCATGCATTTCAAATCATAAATAACACCTTATGAAGTGCAGAATAAATTAAATGGCTAAGAAGGAATAAAGCTCAAAGGCAACACCGGTTTAGATGCTAAAACACATCACTCACCATCAATGCTAAACTCTTCATTGATGTTCTAAACCCGGCTTTAGGTATCAATGCTTGGATCTCATCAATGATACACGATATCGATGCTTAATACTCATCAAACGATATCAAGGCAAATTGAAGGGAAAGGTTAGGCGCAAGAAACACAACGAGATGACACAGGACACAATCACCTCATAATATAGCCTAACAAGTAAACCACAAGCTCATAACTCCAATAAAGAATAACAAAACACATAAACACATAAAATAGAAACTATTGTGTGATTTAAGGGATCGAGAGATCAAACACATCTCGATGCTCATTCCCTGCTTTGGTCATCGTCGAATCATACCTTCCAATCTTGGTAGTTAAATAGCTCCAATCCTCAAGCTACAATACACACCAAGCTTGTATCAACTCACTAGATAGAATGGTGGCAATCTCAAAGCTAGAAACTCAAACCTTGACCAATCTTCAATTGATTCGAATCGGTGCGAACTCGATATCCTTTGCTTCAACTCAGAAATACATATCAAATCATTCATTATAGCATTCTAACTTACCAAGAACACTATTCAGCTCAAACCAGTACTCAACAACTCAAGGCTTGCTAATTTGACCGGAATTCAAACCGGCGACGTAATGGTTCGAAACCGATAATTATAACAATTCAAACATAATCTAAACATTGATATATAACTCATATCAATATCATTTTATCACTTAATTCTCGAAATCAGCAGCATATATTTCCAGAATTTACCAAACGTAAACTGACGGCATAACGGTACAAATTCGGTAACCGAAACTTAAAACTATCAACACCATCAATCATAACAACTCTTATCCACTTCATATCAGGTTATATATCAACATATACAAGCATATCAGAAGGTGCAAGGGTTCGAAAATATTCTGAAAATCATAACAATTGCAAACGTTGTTCGTTCTTTGTTCCGGTTTCAATATTGGAAAGCGTATCAACTCTAGAACACATATCCATAACCAAATTCTGCTTTTTCCCAACATCAACACATCATAATTTCGAGACATGCTGGATCAAAGAGATACCTACATCACAACGAAGCTCTTGTCGCAAGGATTCCAAAACTATGCTCGGTTTTGAAATCGGACGGCCGGATCTTGAGTTATCGGAGTTGAAAGATGAAGAAAGCATTTGGAATTTTGAACTGGAGTTATGCACGGTTAAGGAGCTGAGTATTCTGATCATTTCTAAGCTTCTTACACGTATAACAAGCCCCTTGCAAGGAAATTGCACTTGAGACCATCAAGTTTCTACTATTTGCAAACTAGTCTCTGGACAAGCAATTTAATTCATTTCAATCATAAATAATTTAAGAATATTAGAATTTAAATCTAAACTCCATATATTCTAAAATTAAATAATCTCGGATCAAAATTAAAGAATTTCATACTTATCGCAGTTTAGTCCTTGAACTTCTCTATATTTGCAAATTGCTCTTTGCTCGGATTTCACCATCTCATTAAATCCTCTTTCATTCTCGAAACTTGGAATTTAATTCTTAAATCCCATAAATATATAATTCAAATATTTTAATCTTTTAATTTAAGAATCCCAGAATTTAAATCTCACTATCCGTAAATTCTCAAATTAAATATTTTCAGTTCGGAAATTAAATCTCTAATTCCGTAATTAATAACTTAATATTTTTTGGGGCCTTACAATTCTCCCCCTCTAAGACATGATTTCGTCCTGGAAATCGCTTGCAATCATCCTGTAACAGATATAGGCTGAATAAATGACTGAAGTAACAACCTCTATTCAGTGACTTAGCTCAGGATAATGCATCTCAATCTCAATATTGTGGATTGCATGAATACTAAAATTGTCTCACCTTTTACAAAGCGCTAGGGATATATATATATCTCATATCCTGCTCTAGCTCTCAGGTGGCTTATTCCATTTCTATTCCACTGTACTTTAATTAGCTCAAAGTTTCATCCAATTACATCTCACCTGAATAGAGATTCATAGAAAGTAGTTAACTCATACTTCCTCACAGCAACACGTATAATTCCTCGTGTAGAACAAAGAATGCTGAAGAGAAATTTAATCTCTCTACAGGGTGCGTTCCGTAACTTGCTCTCGTCCGGAAGCTCATATTTATACTTTGTCTTGCTCTGCTTCATTATAGACTGAATTAATTAAATCGTATCCAACATTTCTCATGATCATTCTGGTTCAATCATTTATGCTGCTTAAATCTCGTCTCAGATAAGGAAACTATGCATCTCCTACTGCTGAAGCTACAGAACAAATCATTCCACCACCGGAAAGATCTTTACTTTCTACCTCAGAACGCTACAACAAAATCACTATCATGATTGCTTATGAGCGTTCCTGTAGGAATCTATAAATGGTAAATAAGCTTACCAAACAAAAGTAATCTTCAACCTCAAATTCTCTCACTGAGCTCATGTAAATGCTAACACTCGGCATCCTGACATCAATGGTATAACGCATCATGGATGTCATATCTCGGAATCATGGTATCAATGCTATAACTCATCATCGATACTCGTCATCGATGCTATAACTCATCATCAATGCTGCGAGAATATACATAGAGCCAGCCTATACATCTGCTCAAATCTAGATCAATTATCTTAATTGCCAATCAATCTGAGGATGTTACATTGTACTCTCAAGCAAACGAGTACCCAGAGATTCTTCCAAAATGTGCCAAGAATACGAAATAAATCGAGGATCTCACTTAGAGATAGCAAACTTCGGCACAACATGCCCTTTCACAACAGCTCTGTCATACAAAGTGATCAGATGGTCATGTCGGAATACCATCTGATAAGGAATACATTATCAGATATATTCAGTCTATCATAAACTACCTTATTGTAAGGCCCTGAAATTACTTTTCGTGATTATTGGAATTGATTATTATTTATTTTGGAGATTTATTGAGCCGGGATTGAATCGAATTAAATTGGGAGTTTCAGGGACCGGAATGCAAAATGTGGATTTTATATATATTATCATGCAAGTTGCCTCCTCCCCATCACTTCAACCCATCACTCTCCTTTCCCCCTCCCTCTATCTCTCGATCTCTCTCTCTGGAAGCCATGGGAGACGATTCTTTGAGCTTTTCTTCCGTCTGATTCTCACGATCCGACCGTTAGATTTTAGTTCTGAGTTGAGTTTCACGATCACCGCAACGAGGGCTTCGTTCTGACGTAAGTTTTGCTACGATATTCAAACTTTGATTTTTGTTGGGTCGTCAGAAATTGATAATCTTGGAGTATGTTGTTGTTGAGCTAGCGTAGATCGTGTATTCGAAGTCGGTTTGGAAAAAGAACGAAGTTTGGATTTTATATGAATTTTGGAGCCTATTTTCGAAAATGGGGTTGTTGGATTTTGTTGAAGTTTGGTTGATTTTGGATTGTTTTGTTGATTAAGAAGTTGATATGGATGGTTTGATGATGTTGATGATTTTTGGTTTGAACGATTATAGTCGTTATGCCGTCGAAATTGAGTTTTAGATTATCGTTGATTTGTTCGGTTCATTTCCGGGTTTGTTTGAGTTGTTGGATTGAAACCGAATCCGTATATTCTTCATTTTCAGATTGGATTGGAGTCTTGGAATTGGATTGAACTTGGAAGTTGAGTCGTGTCGAGAATTGAAGACGGTATATTGATTGAATTTTCTTGTTATGAAGTTTTGTGTTTCGATTGATTATTTATTTGAGTTCGTTATTATTTTCAGATTTGAATCTTCGATGGACTCGAAAGGTAAAAGATGACTTTGAATTGAATGGGGTTGAATACTCGAGTTCGATTGATTCTCGAGCCCCAAAAATCACATACTACATGTTTATTTGCTTGTGTGAACTTGTTTGAGTATCTTGTTACACTTGCATTCATATTGAGCCGATTATTCAATTCGTTTGAATTTAGACGATTTAGAGAGCTATATTGAAGTGGGCTTAGATTTTGAGTTTTTCTAAGTACCAGAATACTTTTATAGTTGCTCTGAAGTCTAGGGGTTGAGTTGAGCGACATCCACCCCGAATGGGTGTGTCGGTGAGTTGTTGTGAATACTTAGCCCCGGGATCCCAACCGAGTATCGATTGACATTTCGATTATCTGATTTGATAGTCCCGAGTTTTAAAGTCATGCATACATCCCTTTTCTTTGAAGTTGTTGATGTTTGTGGATTTTGATACGAGGTGTTTATTTGATATTGCATGCCTGTCTCTTTTACTTAGAAATTATATTTCTAACTGGATTATTCCGACTGTTGTCTTTGTTTTGTATGTGTAACTTGGCAACAGGAGGATCAGGAGCTGGACCGAGTCGTCTTGGTTAGCTTGGGGTGAGATGGATAGAAGTGAGACTCCGCGTCGTAGGGTCGAGTCTTTTGAACTTGTATTAGTTTTGTTGAATCATTGGAACTCTGATTTTAGAACTCGACTTATTTTGTATTGCGGAAAGGATTTAGAACTTGTGGTATGTTCTGATTTCGTGTTGTATTGTATGTTGGAGCTTGGATTTGATTTGATTCGTGTTTGGCTTGATTTTCTCCAGGTTCCCCTGTTTTTCTGTCCGTTTGGCCTGCGCGCGGGCGAGGCTTGTCCTCGCGCGCGCGCGAGCTGCCTGGGGTGACTCGGGCTTTTTTGCCCGCGCGCGCGCGAGCCCCTTCCTCGCGCGGGCGCGAGCTTCCCTCGAGGCCACTGGCCCTTTCTCCTGCGCACGCGCGAGGCGATAGCTCGCGCGGGTGCGAGGCTTGTCTTTTAAAAAAAAATAAATAAATAAAATTTGATTTGTTCCCGCGACTTACCGTGTTCGATATGTTTAATTATTTCGAGTTTAGAATCGGGGTCTCACATTAAGTGGTATCAGAGCCATAAGATTCTTGGAGTCGAACTAGAGTGAGCGGGGTAGATCGAGTCCGCATGAATTGAATTCTCGCATGTGTTTGATTTATTTAAATGATTATTTTAAATACGTGCGAGCATGCTTTATCGATTCTTGAATTAATTAAAATTACATGAGTTGTGATTAAGTTATAAAGCATGAATTTCGTGAGATATATTTGTCCTTGTGCTATTATCCGTTTCCGAATATTGTTGAGATTCTTGGGTACTCAGAGCAGAGTTTTGGACACCGAGGTTATGTGTTTGAGATTGTGTTTGAGATTTTGTGTCCTAACCCTTTGGTATCATATGGCACCTCGACGATCTTTGAGAAGGAACCAACCACCTTTGACTCCTCCTTCAACTGAAAATTCGCCGCCAGTGATAACTCCTCCGAATGATCAGGACAGTACAGGAGTGGATGAGTTTGATGCTACTGCAACCCCGATGGAGACTCTTTTGAAAAGATTCCGATCGTTTCGACCGCCTACCTTGACTGGTACCGAGAACTCCATCGACTGTGAGTGTTGGCTAGATGACATGGATGAACTCTTCGATTCTCTTGACTACAACGATGACCGCAGAATCAGGTTAGTCAGTCATCAGTTGCAGGGTGTTGCCAAGAAATGGTGGACTACGACCAAGAGGGCGAACGAGAACCGAGGCACCGTGATTACTTGGGATGTATTCAAGACTGAGTTATACAAGCAGTTCTTTCCTGTCTCGTATCGTAAGGAGAAAGGTGCCGAATTTTCGAATCTGAAGCAAGGAAATTTGAGCATCGAGGACTATGTGAGCAAGTTTGACAGCCTTTTGAGGTTTGCACCTCATGTCGCCAATAACAAGAAGCCAAAGCCGACCATTTCATTGATGGCTTGAACCCGGAGATCTTTACCTTAGTCAATACCGGGAGACCCAACAACTTTGCAGATGCCATGGATCAGGCAAAGGGAGCCGAAGCTGGGATTTTGATGCAACGAGGAAATCAGGCAGCTCCTCAGCAGCAGCAGAGATCTTTTCAGAATCCGCCTGTTCAGTTTCAGCCTCAACAGTCTTAGTATCAGTACCAACCTTCTCCGCAACCGAATCAGTCTCAGAGGGTTGATGGAGGCAACAGTGGCAGAAACCGGCGAGATCAGTATCGACCGAAGGGGAAGACTTTTAAGAAGTCTGGGAATAGTTCCTCGAGTTCCAGTGGTTCTAGACAGTTCAGTTCTGGGCAGAGTTCAGGGTTCTCTAGAGTATCATGCAGCAAGTGTGGAGGACGCCATCCATCGGATCAGTGTCGTGGTGTGTTTGGTAGTTGCAACATCTGCCAGCAACCGGGTCATTTTGCTAGAGTCTGTCCTCAGCGGGGATCCGATAGAGCTCAGAGCGGTGGTTCTTCCCGACCGTCCGCTCAGCCCGAGAGGTCATCTTCTGCAGTTCATTCCTTTCAGCCCCAGCAGCAGACTCGTCAGGGAGGTAATCAGAATCAGAACCAACCTCCTCTACAACAGGCGAGAGTGTTTGCATTGACAGAGGATCAAGCCAATGCAGCCCCGAATGACGTGATAGCAGGTAACTGTTTGATTTTTGGTTATCCTGCGTTTGTGTTGATTGATACGGGAGCTTCTCACTGTTTCATTTCTGAAAGGTTTGTCTTGATGCATGATTTATTTGCTGAGCCTTTATATGATGTTGTTTCTATTACTTCACCTTTGGGTGGAGGAATTGTTTCGGTGAGATTAGTCCGTAACTGCATCTTAGAATCCGAGGGGAATTTGATTGAGATTGACTGCATTGTACTTGGGTTATCTGATTTTGACTGTATCATTGGGATTGACGCACTAACCAAGTACAGGGCAACGGTAGATTGCTTTCAGAAAGTAGTCCGATTCAGACCTGTTATGGCAGACGAGTGGAAGTTTTTCGGTAAGGGTTCTCGATCCCGAATCCCTTTGATTTCTGCTTTGTCCATGACTCGTTTGTTACAGAAAGGAGCAGTGGGATATTTGATCTATGCAGTGGATGTTATGAGGTCTAGCCCTGAGTTGACAGAGATACCAGTGGTTAGCGAGTTTCCTGATGTCTTTCCAGAAGAGATTCCCGGATTGCGGCCGATTCGAGAGATCGAATTCAGCATTGAGCTTGCATCAGGTACTCAGCCTATTTCCAAGGCACCTTACCGAATGGCTCCTTTAGAATTGAAAGAGTTGAAGGAACAGTTGGAGGATCTGATTTCCAAGGGATACATCCGACCTAGCGTATCTCCTTGGGGTGCCCCAGTCCTTTTTGTGAGGAAGAAAGACGGTTCTATGCGACTTTGTATCGATTATTGCCAGTTGAATCAGGCTACCGTTAAGAACAGATATCCTCTCCCTCAAATTGATGATCTTTTTGACCAGTTACAGGGTTCTGCAGTGTACTCGAAGATAGATCTGAGATCAGGGTATCATTAGCTGAGAGTTCGCGACGAGGATGTGCCTAAGACAGCTTTCAGAACCAGATATGGGCATTTTGAGTTCTTAGTCATGCCTTTCGGTTTGACGAACGCTCCAGCGGTTTTTATGGATTTGATGAACCGTGTCTTCCAGCGGTATCTAGATGAGTTCGTCATTGTCTTTATCGACAATATTCTGGTCTATTCGAAGAACCGTTCAGATCATGCCGAGCATTTGAGGGCTGTGTTGCAGATTTTGAGATCCGAGCAGTTGTATGCGAAGTTATCAAAGTGCGAGTTTTGGTTGGACCGAGTCGTCTTTCTATGCCACATTGTATCAGGAGATGGAATATCTGTTGACCCCAGCAAGATCGAGGCAGTTATGAATTGGCCGAGACCGACATCAGTGCCAGAGATTCGCAGTTTCATGGGTTTAGAAGGGTATTACCGTCGATTTATCGAGGGCTTCTCTTCCATTGCAAAGCCGATTACCCAGTTGACCCAGAAGAATGCACCGTTTGTTTGGTCCGAGCAGTGTGAGGCCAGTTTCATTGAGCTGAAGAAGAGATTGACCAGCGCTCCGATCTTGTCTATTCCATTAGGTACTGGAGGTTTCTCCGTGTATTGCGATGCTTCTCACCGTGGTCTTGGATGCATTCTGATGCAGAGAAAGCACGTCATAGCTTATGCGTCAAGGCAGCTGAAGCCTCACGAGACTCGTTATCCAATCCACGATCTTGAGCTAGCTGCAATCGTGTTTGCTTTGAAGACTTGGCGTCATTATCTTTATGGCGAGTTGTTTGAGATATTTTCTGACCATAAGAGCCTCAAGTACTTGTTTTCCCAGTCCGAGCTGAACATGAGACAGAGGCGATGGATGGATCTGCTGAAGGATTTTGACTGTGAGATCAAGTATTATCCTGGAAAATCGAATGCAGCTGCAGACGCTCTTAGTAGGAAGCTTTGTTCTTTATCTCTTTCTACGATTGGTGTCTCTCGTTTGATTGAAGATTGTTGTACTTCTGGGTTGGATTTTGAGACCGATAGGAGATCCATCAGAGTTTTTGCGATTCAGGCCAAGCCGGAGTTGTTTCAGTTGATCAGAGAGGCACAGAGGTCAGATCCGAGTATTCAGAGTTCGATAGAGAGAGTCCGATCAGGCCACCAGTCCGAGTTTCAGGTCAGGGATGATGTTCTATTTGTGAATAGCCGTATTGTTGTGCCCGATGTTTCTGAGTTGAGACAACGTATTCTTCGAGAGGCGCATTGCAGTCGGTTCAGTGTTCATCCTGGAGGCCGAAAGATGTATAACGACTTGAAGACTCAGTTTTGGTGGAAGCAGTTGAAGGAAGCCGTCACGAGGTTTGTGTCCCGTTGTCTGAATTGTCAACAGGTGAAAGCCGAGAGGAAGAAGCCCGGAGGTTTATTGCACAGTTTTCCTGTTCCGGAATGGAAGTGGGATCACATCACTATGGACTTTGTCACGAAGCTACCACGTTCTTTCAGAGGTTGCAATGCAGTTTGGGTAGTGGTTGACCGGTTGACGAAGTCTGCTTGTTTCATTCCGTACCGCATGATGTACCGCCACGACTAGATGGCCGAGTTGTATGTTAGAGAGGTGGTTAGATTGCACGGTGTGCCGAAGTTGATCGTATCAGACAGAGATCCGAGGTTCACTTCTCACTTTTGGCACAGTCTTCAGGCGGCATTGGGTACTCGTTTGCACTTAAGCACAGCGTATCACCCTCAAACCGACGGTCAGTCCGAGCGTACGATCCAGACTTTGGAGGATATGCTTCGAGCCGTGGTACTTGATTTTGGCTCAGGATGGCAGGATTTGTTGCCTTTAGTAGAGTTTTCGTACAATAACAGTTTTCAGACGAGTATTGGGATGGCACCATTTGAAGCTTTGTACGGGAAGAAGTGCAGATCTCCGTTGTTCTGGGATTAGATTTCAGAGTCACCTGAGTTAGGTCCCGATATGATTCGTGACATGGCCGATCAGGTGAAGATTATTCAGATGAGGATGAAGACAGCCCAGGATCGGCAGGCCAAGTATGCGAATGTTCGACGTCGACCTCTGAGTTTTGAAATAGGAGACCGAGTTTTCTTGAAGATCTCTCCTTTTCGAGGTACTGTCAGATTCGGGAAGCGAGGGAAGTTGTCGCCTCGTTTTATTGGTCCTTATGAGATTCTGGAGAAGTTAGGGGATCTTGCCTATAGATTGGCTCTTCCCCCTTCTTTTTCCGGAATCCACGACGTGTTTCATGTTTCCATGCTTCGTAAATATCATCCAGATCCGTCCCACGTTCTTCAGCCAGATGAGGCCGAGTTGGATGAGACTCTGAGTTACTTCGAGAGACCGATTCAGATCCTTGATAGAAAAGTAAAGCAGCTCAGAAACAAGTCAATTCCGTTGGTGAAGATTCTGTGGAGTCGTCACGGAGTTGAAGAAGCAACCTGGGAGACCGAATCCGATATGAGGCAACGTTTTCCCGAGTTGTTCGACTGAGGTGAGTCTGTCTTCAGTTTGTTCTTACTTGTTTCAGTTTTGATCTGTCAGATTTCGAGGACGAAATCGAATCTTAGAGGAGGAGAATTGTAAGGCCCTGAAATTACTTTTCGTGATTATTGGAATTGATTATTATTTATTTTGGAGATTTATTGAGCCGGGATTGAATCGAATTAAATTGGGAGTTTCAGGGACCGAAATGCAAAATGTGGATTTTATAAATATTATCATGCAAGTTGCCTCCTCCCCATCACTTCAACCCATCACTCTCCTTTCCCCCTCCCTCTATCTCTCGATCTCTCTCTCCGGAAGCCATGGGAGACGATTCTTTGAGCTTTTCTTCCGTCTGATTCGCACGATCCGACCGTTAGATTTTAGTTCCGAGTTGAGTTTCACGATCACCGCAACGAGGGCTTCGTTCTGACGTAAGTTTTGCTACGATATTCAAACTTTGATTTTTGTTGGGTCATCAGAAATTGATAATCTTGGAGTATGTTGTTGTTGAGCTAGCATAGATCGTATATTCGAAGTCAGTTTGGAAAAAGAACGAAGTTTGGATTTTATATGAATTTTGGAGCCTATTTTCGAAAATGGGGTTGTTGGATTTTGTTGAAGTTTGGTTGATTTTGGATTGTTTTGTTGATTGAGAAGTTGATATGGATGGTTTGATGATGTTGATGATTTTTGGTTTGAACGATTATAGTCGTTATGCCGTCGAAATCGAGTTTTAGATTATCGTTGATTTTTTCGGTTCATTTCCGGGTTTGTTTGAGTTGTTGGATTGAAACCGAATCCGTATATTCTTCATTTTCAGATTGGATTGGAGTCTTGGAATTGGATTGAACTTGGAAGTTGATTCGTGTCGAGAATTGAAGACGGTATATTGATTGAATTTCCTTGTTATGAAGTTTTGTGTTTCGATTGATTATTTATTTGAGTTCGTTATTATTTTCAGATTTGAATCTTCGACGGACTCGAAAGGTAAAAGATGACTTTGAATTGAATGGGGTTGAATACTCGAGTTCCATTGATTCTCGAGACCCAAAAATCACATACTACATGTTTATTTGCTTGTGTGAACTTGTTTGAGTATCTTGTTACACTTGCATTCATATTGAGCCGATTATTCAATTCGTTTGAATTTAAACGATTTAGAGAGCTATATTGAAGTGGGCTTAGATTTCGAGTTTTTCTAAGTACCAGAATACTTCTTATAGTTGCTCTGAAGTCTAGGGGTTGAGTTGAGCGACATCCACCCCGAATGGGTGTGTCGGTGAGTTGTTGTGAATACTTAGCCCCGGGATCCCAACCGAGTATCGATTGACATTTCGATTATCTGATTTGATAGTCCCGAGTTTTAAAGTCATGCATACATCCCTTTTTTTGAAGTTGTTGATGTTTGTGGATTTTGATACGAGGTGTTTATTTGATATTGCATGCCTGTCTCTTTTACTTAGAAATTATATTTCTAACCAGATTATTCCGGCTGTTGTCTTTGTTTTGTATGTGTAACTTGGCAACAGGAGGATCAGGAGCTGGACCGAGTCGTCTTGGTTAGCTTGGGGTGAGATGGATAGAAGTGAGACTCCGCGTCATAGGGTCGAGTCTTTTGAACTTGTATTAGTTTTGTTGAATCGTTGGAACTCTGATTTTAGAACTCGACTTATTTTGTATTGCGGAAAGGATTTAGAACTAGTGGTATGTTCTGAATTCGTGTTGTATTGTATGTTGGAGCTTGGATTTGATTTGATTCGTGTTTGGCTTGATTTTCTCCAGGTTCCCCTGTTTTTCTGTCCGTTTGGCCTGCGCGCGGGCGAGGCTTGTCCTCGCGCGCGCGCGAGCTGCCTGGAGTGGCTCGGGTTTTTTTGCCCGCGCGCGCGCGAGCCCCTTCCTCGCGCGGGCGCGAGCTTCCCTCGAGGCCACTGGCCCTTTCTCCTGCGCACGCGCGAGGCGATAGCTCGCGCGGGCGCGAGGCTTGTCTTTAAAAAAAAAAATATATATATATATATATATATTTTGATTTGTTCCCGCGACTTACCGTGTTCGATATGTTTAATTATTTCGAGTTTAGAATCGGGGTCTCACAATAGACCACATGGTCTCTTTCGTTTCACTTTCATTGCTGACAGTTTAGGCATCGGAACACAAATTCTATCATAATTACTTTCATACTCTGACCTGGATGGATGCAAATTTATTGTAATGCGTCTCTTTCAGAATTTAATGTCACACTTCTGAAATACCGTGCACAATAATACCCGTAGTTGCAAACACTAAACTTCATCCATATTCAACTGATACTCAAACTCAGGTCTAAGTCTGATTTTCTCTAATGAGATTCACGTAATATGAGTGGATGTCCGTGCTTCTGAAACCCTTATAATCAATATTGGTTCAGATTGGATTGCAAATACTCTACTCAGTTGCAAATCCAACACAAAACTCAAGCTAGAAGCACAATAACTCTTGATCAACATAACCACATCAATAGCAGATAAGATTAAATCACACATCTTTCTACTCAAGCTTTAGTGGTTGCATCACATCTGTCTGGATAATACTCTTCCAGCAAATTCCTCAACTCGTCTATTTCACATTAGTCAGGGTTCATTGGGTGATAATCTTGCAATACAGGAGAACCCTCTAACAAAATCTATTAATACCTTAGTTATTCAGTGTCTTAACCTTACTAGGATTCATCCCAATCCCGTCGTTTGACACGATAAGGTCAAAAATCACAACTCTATCCAGTTAAAATTCACACCTAGGCAGTATGACATACACTTTATCTGTCTATTTCGGCTCATTCCTCAACTAACTCAAGATATCATCGCTAAATAAAGCAAAATTCATCAATAACTCTCCGACAGATTCTGTTCATTAAACTCATGAACATCGCTGAAATATTCATCACACAAACAGCATAATCAGGTCTTAAGCTCAACTACCTCACTGATTTTCACTTGATGATATCCAAACTTACACAATCTTTGAATAGACAAAAGTACCATACCACTGGTTAAACAAATCATCTATTCACTGCAAAAGATACTTCTACTTTACTGTAGTCCTGTTCAATAGGCTATAGTCGAAATAAAATCTCATCGACCCATGTTCTTCTCTCCTTTGTCAACAGAAAGTTTCAAAGAAGAATACCCAGTTTAATGTATTCTTTAACTAGCAATCTATATCTGTTACGAGCCATCACTTCTAAAAATTATGATTCTCTAATTCTTCATCAGATAGTCTCAAAGGTAATTGCTCAAATCATAATCAACAAAACAAAATAAATTCTGGACAATAATTGCTGCAAAGTGAAAACAACTCACTTGCAATACAATACTGGAATGGATTCTTCAAGGCAAGCTCGAAAACTAAGGAATACGGACAATAAATAATAAACAGAATTGGTGACCAATGCATCAATAATGCAATAGTTTAACAATACCCCAAATCAGGGTTGATAGCGTGGCTTTATGATGAAATATCTACACATGTGTATCAATTAGAACAGAGTTCCAAGCATTCTTAATTATTGCACAAAGACAAGTAGATCACCATGGAATCCAATAAAAATTCACCCAACTCAATATCAAAGTCCAGAATTAGAAATTCGAATGTCACGAATATAGCTTTCCAAGTTCCTACTCGAAAAACAATCGAGATCAAATGGCAAGAATCATAAAATTCAATGTCATCTGAATCAAGAATACATGACTCCGATAAAACTCGAATTTCAGCAAAGAAATCGAAGGAAGGCTCAAGTGTAACTGAATTCTAAAATCCCAAAACACTAATGTCATTAACATACTCATTGACCTAAAAGACATCATAAACTCAATGTTCTTACTGAATACATTTGGATCACTAAATCAATTCAACTTGATCAATGAATCAACCTTAGCATCACCGCTATATCGATTCATCTACCAGTAGAAGGTTATATACAATTCTAGCTTTGATCTCACAGTGTTTACCACACTAGCACAAAGCTTATAACCCATTCCTGAAATCGATATCAAACCATATAATTCTAACCTCAAAAATTATTACCGTCATATGGCAGTCACTGATCTAATCCGATCAATTTCCTGGACTAGTCTGAAATCCATCGTATCGAGGATTTATCTCTGTTTTGCTCGAGGTTATCGGATAAAATCAATTCACTCATCGATAGACATCACAATATCAGATCTTACCTCACTCAATGCCGGCCACAGCAGGTCTTAGGGAATGATAACTCAATCTCCTCGAGAATAGATTTCATCGCTGTCCTTTCAACCTCATAACATCACTAGCCAAACACGTCCAGTTCCGATATGACTTTTCCGTATCTATCTCATACAGAAACCTGCAATCAAAATCTCATGCAGATACACAATGGTCATAATTAACCACAATCAACTTTTTACCTATACCGTAGCCATCACATAACCATGATTTAGTCCAGCGCTACGCTTTAAGCTCAAGAGCATACAATTTCTTGCGTAACAAGGAGACGTACAAGTTGTACTGAGACCATACAACCAACAACATCAATAAATCATACTCATAATCTCAGTTCCAACATTTCTTAACTCAATAAACTCCATGAGCATACCCTTGTCTTCCTCACACATCATTTTCTATTTATATGTATAGCACTAATTTCAATATGCTCAATAAACACATAAGCATATAATTTACAACACATAAGAATGTAATTTGATGCCAGCACATTTAACATAAAAAAACATAAACACATGCTAGCATATAGTCAGGCAATTTCTCAAAGGTAGAAGCATGCTCGCATTGAATTCACATAATCAAGCAATGCATTAAACTCATGCATAATGAACTCATGCGACTCAATCTACCACATTCAGCTTCTACTGTCGACTCAAGAAAACTTAAAGCTCTGATACCAAACAATGTGGGACCCCGGGGCTCGTCTAATAAAAATACCATAATTAAAGGATTACAACATTTAAAAGAAGCAACACAAGAACAAAATTTTTTTTTTTTTTTTAAACATTGGAACCACCGCTCGATTGGCCAAACTTGACTGATCGAGCGGCCAAGACCATACCAACCCTCGGGTTGTCTTTACAAATGCACCGCTCGATCGGCCAAAGTGCGCCGATCGAGCGGCACCAGTAGTGCAGAAAAACTGCAGAATTTTCTTATGCTCTTGTGCTGATTTTTGCTACTATCCTGAATCCAAGCTCATAACAACATGGTGATAATCCCAACTCAAAGATCAAACAACCACATGCTATGTAAACTTACCCAAAACCATGATCCAACAACACATAATCTATACAACCTAGACTATGCAAATCTATACAATACAAAAGTTGGATACAATCCAAACTCAACATGATTTAAAAGTAAGTTTCCAACAAGCTACAACACAACCCGGAGTACCACTTCTAACTCTTCCCAATGCTCTTGGCCTCCTATAACTTGGCCCTGAAACACGTGTTGCAATGCACACACAAAAACAAAGCAACAACCGGAACATATAAATAATCACAACTATCCATAGCATGCATTTCAAATCATAAATAACACCTTATGAAGTGCAGAATAAATTAAATGGCTAAGAAGGAATAAAGCTCAAAGGCAACACCGGTTTAGATGCTAAAACACGTCACTCACCATCAATGCTAAACTCTTCATTGATGTTCTAAACTCGGCTTTAGGTATCAATGCTTGGATCTCATCAATGATACACGATATCGATGCTTAATACTCATCAAACGATATCAAGGCAAATTGAAGGGAAAGGTTAGGCGCAAGAAACACAACGAGATGACACAGGACACAATCACCTCATAATATATCCTAACAAGTAAACCACAAGCTCATAATTCCAATAAAGAATAACAAAGCACATAAACACATAAAATAGAAATTATTGTGTGATTTAAGGGATCGAGAGATCAAACACATCTCGATGCTCATTCTCTGCTTTGGTCATCGTCGAATCATACCTTCCAATCTTGGTAGTTAAATAGCTCCAATCCTCAAGCTACAATACACACCAAGCTTGTATCAACTCACTAGATAGAATGGTGGCAATCTCAAAGCTAGAAACTCAAACCTTGACCAATCTTCAATTGATTCGAATCGGTGCGAACTCGAACTCGATATCCTTTGCTTCAACTCTAAATACATATCAAATCATTCATTATAGCATTCTAACTTACCAAGAACACTATTCAACTCAAACCAATACTCAACAACTCAAGGCTTGCTAATTTGACTGGAATTCAAACCGGCGACGTAACGGTTCGAAACCGATAATTCTAACAATTAAAACATCATCTAAACATTGATATATAACTCATATCAATATCATTGCATCACTTAATTCTCGAAATCAGCAGCATATATTTCCAGAATTTACCAAACGTAAACTACCGGCGTAACGGTACAAATTCGGTAACCGAAACTTAAAACTATCAACACCATCAATCATAACAACTCATATCCACTTCATATCAGCTGATATATCAACATATACAAGCATATCAGAAGGTTCAACAGTTCGAAAATATTCTGAAAATCATAACAATTGCAAACGTTGTTCGTTCTTTGTTTCGGTTTCAATATTGGAAAGCTTATCAACTCTAGAACACATATCCATAACCAAATTTTGCTTTTTCCCAACATCAACACATTATAATTTCGAGACATGCTGGATCAAAGAGATACCTACATCACAAAGAAGCTCTTGTTGCAAGGATTCCAAAACTATGCTCGGTTTTGAAATCGGACGGCCGGATCTTGAGTTATCGGAGTTGAAAGATGAAGAAAGCATTTGGAATTCTGAACTGGAGTTATGCACGGTCAAGGAGCTGATTATTCTGATCATTTCCAAGCTTCTTACACGTATAACAAGCCACTTGCAAGGAAATTGCACTTGAGAACCTCAAGTTTCTACTATTTGCAAACTAGTCCCCGGACAAGCGATTTAATTCAATTTCAATCCTAAATAATTTAAGAATATTAGAATTTAAATCTAAACTCCATATATTATCAAATTAAATAATCTCGGATCAAAATTAAAGAATTTTGTACTTATCGCAGTTTAGTCCTTGAACTTCTCTATATTTGCAAATTGCTCCTTGCTCGGATTTCACCATCTCATTAAATCCTCTTTCATTCTCGAAACTTGGAATTTAATTCTTAAATCCCAAAAATATATAATTCAAATATTTTAATCTTTTAATTTAAGAATCCCGGAATTTAAATCTCACTATCCGTAAATTCTCAAATTAAATATTTTCAGCTCGAAAATTAAATCTCTAATTTCCATACTTTTCCACTTACTCATTTCCAAACTTCAGAATTTAAATCTCTAATTCCGTAATTAATAACTTAATATTTTTTTGGCCTTACAAATGACCTTACGCTCGAAACCTGTCATGCCTTAGGCACTCGAGGCATTCCTTGGTGAAGGTCAATATGACAATCTCTCCAACTACTACTGGAGAATCTTCAGAGTAGTGTCATCATGGTACGGACTGTACAGATGCAAACATCAAGTAAGTCCCCACCTATCCTCTGCTACTGCCTCTGGCATCCGATACTCGATCCAAAGCTAGGATCCACATGAGTAGAAATCTCAAAATCTCGGACACGATCCATAGCTCCTGTCCGCACTTGCTGGAATCCCATAATCCAAATCTTCAGAAATCCTGCCTGATGATGATAGTCTTCGAGCAATCTAATCACCGCATCATCACCTCTTCCAAGGTCTCATCAATCCTACAAGGATAACCCAAAGTCTTTATACTATATCTCAAGTCTATTGCATGCATGCTCTGATACCAATAAATGTAGCGACCCAACCTGGATCCACTACCTAATCAGTGTTAAGAGCATAATTAAGCATTCATTAAATAAATCGCTGCGGAAGACTTAAATAAAAGCAGACCGGCAGAATACAACAGGTTAAACAAATTCGATTATACATCCAAATCGAATTAATAAGCCTAAAGGGAAAAAACCTACAGCTAATCCTGTTTTCTTCACTGGTCACTGGCTACTCCAAGCTCCTGGTGCTCAATCCTGCACCTACACCTGCCCCGTCGAATGGGTGTCCAGATACACAGAAAAGACTGAACGTGAACTCTAAGCTCAATACGAAAGCACAGGTAAAACATACAAATATGATGCATGCACATGACAGGGTATCCATATCGGGGATAACTGTATACAACTGCTCAGTAATGGCACCGAGGACATGAGTGGTACAACCCGGGGAGCAAACCCTGCATACACTGCTCATTCGTAACGGACGTAGACCGTGTCTTCCAGATGCCAGTGCCGGCTAGCCCGTCGGTCGCGGGGCGCTCGACATCAACCGTCTGAACAGGGATGAGCGGCCCTACATGACTCATCTCAAAAGATGGACAGGAACAATATGATATGCACATGCTGCATAATAATATGACACACAAATGCAACATATAAGCATGCAAAACCCGCTGGCTATCTCAGTCAGTACTTACGTACCTTTCTACAGGCAGTTCCTAGCAGTTCCACTCTAGGTTCCAAGCCTATCATCAGCTCTACTATGAAAATACCCATGCATCATTAATTAAGCTCAAAAAACCTTAACTAAGATATTTCATACTCCTAAATAATTTAAGGAGACCATATCTATACCTGCATCCGTCGTCAACCCACTGATGGCGACTATCCCGCAACTAGGGGCACACCCCTGTTGTAGCTCCACAGACTCGAGCACGGATCCGCTACACGATCACTACTCTGCTACTATGTCAGACACTGTCTGACTATGCTAGAATATATTTCCTACTCCAACTCTAAAATAAGAGTACCCAAAGCCCTAAAATAGAGCCACTGGGCGAAGGAGAGGATTTCGGAATTTGCACGAATGAGGAGATCGGACCTCATATTTATAGAACAAGTTCGGGCCGTCCGATCCTGACTTCGGACCGTCTGGTCACAGCCACATGTCAATCCAATCGCATGCAACCATTCACCTGTCCAATACACTGTTCCGATGGTCCGAATGGCTCTTCGGATCGTCCGAACTCAATATTACGTCACTCGTGACGTCAGCCATCCGATGATATGAACACACGTGTCCCTATTTATGTTCGGATCGTCCGGTGGGACTTCGGGTCGTCCAAAATTTTTGGGCATCCTATCCTTGGCTCCGTTCACGTTCGGATCCTCCAAGCCTAGTTCGGATCGTCCGATCCTCCCGAACCTTTCCCACTAATTCGAGTGCTCTGGATTCATTCGCGGACTCTGTTAATTCATCTGTAGTTTTCTTAATCATGTTTTACTTAATCTAAACATGATTACTTGATTAATTACCATTAATCATTAATTCTGGATACGGGTTACTACAGCAATTCACAACTAGGATTTTTCAAGGTATCAAAAATATTAAACTTAGCAATTTCCTCATCAAATTCCATAGTGAGAGTACCATTATCAACATCTATGATAGACTTTGAAGTTTTCAAAAATGGTCTCCCGAGCAAAGTTGGGCCATTCAAATCATTATTTTTAATATCAAGCACATAGAAATCAGTAGGAAAAACCAATTTACCAACTTGCACAAGAACATCCTCTATCACTCCTCTAGGAAAAATAGTAGATTTATCAGCCATTTGAATAACCATTGCAGTTTCAAGCCAGGATGATAGTTTTAATGAAGCATATACAGAGTATGACATGACATTAATCGATGCTCCTAAATCTAGCATGGCCGTGTCAAGCTGAACATCTCCTATTTTACAAGGAATAGAAAACATACCTGGGTCCTTGCATTTTGTGGGTACCATTCTTTGTATCACAACAGAAACATGTGCTCACAATTCAACTTTCTGACACCCCTTCAATTTTTGTTTCCTTTTCGTAGTGCACAATTCTTTTAAAAATTTAGAATAGAGAGGTACTTGTTTGATATCATCTAATAAAGAAATATTTACCTCACATCTACGAAAAACTTCATACAACCCCTTAATTCCTTCATCCTTCCTAAACTCTTTCAATGCTAAGGGAAAAGGGGCTACAGGTTTATCCTCAAAAAAAGGAGGGAACTTACCTTTTGGTGCGTCCATTTGAACTGTTTCATCCTCCTCTACATTGGATTCCTGCTCATCTTTGTTCTATACTGGTTCATTAACCACTTCTTCATTAACCTTCAACTCCTTTCCACTCCTCAAGGTGATTGCACTCACATTCTCCCTCAGATTTACCACTGTCTGTGATGGTAAGCTGTTAGAATTCAGTGCCTCCAACCTGTTGACTGCGGTTGCCAACTGCCCCATTTGAGTGTTCAACTGTTGGATACTTGCTCGAGTTTCCTCTTGAAAAGTTACAGTATTAGTAGCAAGATCCTTAACAATGTTTTCTAGAAACTCACCAGGCATTGGAACTTGAGGACGTTGTGGCTGTGGAGGATACGGTGGCCCGTAAGCTTGATTACTTGGCTGCACATGAGGTGCAGGCTGATTCACTGGAAGGTTTCCATATCTGAGGTTCGGATGATCCCTCCAACCTGAATTATACGTGTCCGAGTAAGGGTCATAATTCCATTGTGGTGGTCCTGGAAATCCTCCAGCTGCATTGACTTGTTCAGTAGATCCATCTTGAAGTGTGGGACACATGTCAGTTGCATGTCCCCTTGCAGTGCAAATTCCACAAACCTTCATATTTTGTCCATTCCCTACAGCCATTTGACGCACAAGAGACATCAGATCAATCATTTGTTGTTTAAGGGAAGAAAAATTTACCTCATTGTTCCTTCTGGGTGCTGGATCACTCCTGTTGGTGCCAAATTGTTGAGAATTAGCAGCCATATTCTCGATTAAATTCCTTGCTTGAACTGGGGTTTTGTCCACAAAAACACCTGCACTAATAGCATCTAGCATATTCCTATCATGAGACAATAAACCTTTATAGCAGTATTGAATTAATAAATTTTCACTTATCTGGTGCTGCGGACAGCTAGCACAAAGCTTCTTGAACCGCTCCCAATACTCGTGAAGTGATTCCCCTGCAAATTTCTTTATCCCATAGATCTCTTTTCTGATATTTTCTGCTCTTGAAGCTGGAAAGTACTTCTCTAAGAAGATCCTCTTCATCTCTGTCCAGGTGGTAATGGATCCAGGAGGTAGGTAGTATAGCCAATCCTTAGCAGCATTTTTTAAAGAAAAAGGAAAGGCTCTCAGCTGTATTTTGTCCTCTTTTACTCCATGTGGTTTCATGCTTGTGCACACTACATGGAATTCCATTAAGTGCTTGTGCGGATCCTCACCTGCAAGACCATGGAATGAAGGTAATAAGTGAATTAGCCCAAATTTTAACTCAAAAGTAGCATTAGCTTCTAAAGTAGGAAAAGTAATGCATAGGGGCTGATGGTTCAGATCGGGGGTTCCAAGTTGTCTCAAACTCAGATTGGCGTTGTCAGCCATTGCTCCTCTAAAATCCTCAAACACACATTTGTCTTCTTCTTGTATCTTACGAGCTTTTTTCTGCCGACGATGGAAAGTCCTGTCTATCTCCGGATCGTATGGAAATTCTTCTTCTGAAGAGTCACCTGAAAGGATGAACAAACCAGAGTAGCACAGGGGAAAAATAGAAATAAAAATAAAAACAAGAACAAAATTAAATTAAACACCGTCCCCGGCAACAACGCCAAAATTTGGTAGCGCTAAGTCGTGTCACGCCCAAATTTCCCAACTCAAATCGGATAACAAAATATGCAGTAGTGTGAGTAGGGATCGTTCCCACGAAAAAAGTGAAACTTAAATAGTGTTCTTAAAATACTGAAAATAAGAAAAGGGGATTTTTGAGATTTTACTAAGTACTATGCAAGAATTAAAATAAGAAAGATCAATAAACTAACGAGACTTGGTATCGGTTGAATACACCCTTGAAATTATTCATTCGATCATCGATTCCCTAAAAATAATTAATTCACATTGAATATTTATTATTGGAAATTTAATTCCTGTTTCACCTTAATTTTAGTTAACTAGACACCAGCGTTTTAAGTTAACCCTTACCCCATAAATTAACCCAATACCAAAGATTAGATTTAAATCCACGACAACATTCAAATGAGTAAAACTGATGAATCTAGACAACACAAATACCAGCGATTGTATTTGATCTAGTCAGTTGTTGTTCTACGATTTAATAAATTCAACAGCAGAAAATATTAATCACGATTGTATTTGATCTAGACAACACAAAATATGCAGTAGTGTGAGTAGGGATTGTTCCCACGAGAAAAGTGAAACTTAAATAGTGTTCTTAAAATACTGAAAATAAGAAAAGGGGATTTTTGAGATTTTACTAACTACTATGCAAGAATTAAAATAAGAAAGATCAATAAACTAACTAGACTTGGTATAGGTCGAATACACCCTTGAAATTATTCATTCAATCATCGATTCCCTAAAAATAATTAATTCACATTGAATATTTATTATTGGAAATTTAATTCCTGTTTCACCTTAATTTTAGTTAAGTAGACACCAGCGCTCTAAGTTAACCCTTACCCCATAAATTAACCCAATACCAAAGATTAGATTTAAATCCACGGCAACATTCAAATGAGTAAAACTGATGAATCTAGAAAACACAAATACCACCGATTGTATTTGATCTAGTCAGTTGTTGTTCTATGATTTAATAAATTCAACAGCAGAAAATATTCATCATAATTGCTTTAAAAATTAGATGATTCAAAAAATTATGGATTTGAATTCTAATTTAGCAATAGATTGTATAGCAAAATCCTATGGTGATCAATCCTAAAATCTTACATACAAGCATGGCAATCAATCCAAAACAACTTTTGATACGCAATTTGGAATTACACAATAGAAAACTGAATCTCACAAATAAAAAAACTCAAGGGTTCGTCTTCCTCAACCAAGTACTAAAACTTAGCCCACAATATTCATGAATTCTACAGAAAAATTCATGAAAGAAAATTTAATCTAAGAAAAGAGAGAAGAAACATAGCCGCCAAGAGAGTTCTCTGCCTTCTAGCTGTCACGCCTCATTAAGAATGCTTATAAGACTCTAAAATTTGAGATATATATTTTATTTAAGGCTAGAGTCCTTAAAAATAAAAATTCCTAAATTACAGATTTTTTCCCGAACAACCCGTCTCGCTCGATCGATAAAGATTGACCGATCGAGCGAGAGTCTTTTTCCAATCCTACTGTTTTCAAATTTCTCGGCACCGATCGATCGGATAAACTTTGCGGATCGAGCAAGCAAATTATTCCAACTTTCTGTACAGCTTTTATTTCTGCTCCCGATCGATCGGTTAAACTTTGCGGATCGAGCGAGTAACTTTTTTTCCAGCAAGCAACGATTTTGAAAAATTCATATCCGGAGATCTATCCGTCGGATTGAGCTGAAATGTGGACACCTGCTTCAAAACATCTTGAAATTCAATCGGAATGGTGAAGATTGGATTTGGAATTATCTAAAATCAAAAATGATTTTCTTACCATTGATGCTTCGTAATTCTTCTTTTATCTTGCTCTTTCCTTCCATCTTTAGCTCCATTTCTTCTCTTTTCCTATATCAAATCACATACAATGATTAGGAACTATAACATGAAGTTAACCAATCAAAATACACATAATCATCACAAATTAACTCAATCAAACATAGGAAAATACCATCACATCATTGGCACTAGTTGGCAGTATTCTTGCCCCTTGTCGAGTTTTCTTACAACAACAGCTACCAAGCGAGTATCGGCATGACGCCTTTTGAGGCTTTGTATGATAAGAAGTGCCGATCTCCTTTGTTTTGGGACGATGTGTTCGAGTCACCTGATTTGGGACCGGATATGCTTCGAGATATGGCAGAGCAAGTAAAGATCATTCAATCGAGAATGAAGTCAGCTCAGGATAGACAGGCAAAGTATGCAAATATCAGACGTAGACCTCTGAGTTTCGATCAGGAAGACTGATTCTTCCTGAAAATTTCTCCTTTTAGAGGCACTATTAAATTTGGATAGAGAGGGAAGTTATCTCCGAGATTCATCGGACCGTACGAGATTCTCGAGAAGTTATGCAATCTTGCCTACAGGATTTCACTTCCTCTGTCTTTATCTGGTATTCATGATGTTTTTCATGTCTCTATGTTGCGGAAGTATCATCCAGATCCTTCTCATATTCTTCAGCCTGACAAAGCCGAGCTTGACAAGACTCTAAGCTACTTTGAGCGACCAATTCAGATCCTTGATCGGAAGGAAAAGAAGCTAAGAACCAAGTTGATTCCTTTGGTGAAAGTGCAGTGGAGCCGTCACGTGGTTGAGGAAGCGACTTGGGAGACAGAATCTGACATGAGACAACGTTTTCCTGAGTTATTCGGATGACGTGAGTTCTTCTTACTATCTTTTGTTCTTTATTCTATCTCATGAGTTGTGATTCTTATTGATTTCGAGGACGAAATATCTTCTTAGAGGGGGAGAATTGTAACGCCCCGATTTTATCTTAATTGAGTTTATTTGAGATAATCAGAGTTTGCAGAAGTCGAGAGTCGACTTGATTTTTATCAGGGTCTATTTTTCAATTTTTGGAATTTTTAGTGACTAAAACGCAAATAATTGATTTTATATATTATCTACACATGGAAATGTTGACTTAGTCTTTTCTCACCTCCTTCATCCCCTCCAAACAATGCTCCACCATTAGAGGAGCCCCAAAGCTCCTTCGAGATCTCAGATTTCTTCCGAGCTCGATCCGTCCATTGGAATTTATTTTTGAAGGCAGTTTAGCGATCACTGCAGCGAGAGCTTCGTTCTATCGTATGTTTTTCTTCGATCAGATAGACTTCTATTTTTGGATTTTGTTAGAATCGATTGAGTTTCAGTTATGTTGTTATTAAACGAGTTCTTATTGTTTATTCTCAGTCAGTTTTGAAATAGAGCGACGTTCTTAATTGTTATGATTTTTGGAAGATTATTTCGAAAATTGAGTTTTGAGATTTGAAGGATTTGAATTTTTATTGTTGTATTAGCATTGAATTGAGTTGTTTGCAATGCTGTACTGATGTCTGCGTTTACGGTTTGTTCAGTATATAGCCGTTATGCCACAGGTTTAAGTTTTGAGATTTTGAACCGTTTGAATCGTAGAGCTTTGGATTTTGAGTTGGTCGTCGTTGTTGATAATTTATTGTCTCTGAACAGATTCGTTTGAAGTTTTTGAGTCCAGAGTTAGCAGATGTCGATCGTTTAAGAGATTGGACGAAGAATGGTAAAGAGATTACCTTGAGTCATTGTCGTTGTTAGGTTGTATAGTTTCTGATATAACCTTTTATTCTAGCTTATCCAGAGTCGGAGCTAATCGTATCGAAAGGTAAAAGCAATCATCGTTTAGCGGGATAGCATACTCGGGACAGTTGGTTCTTGAGTTTTCCCTTAAAATCACATACTTGCATCAATACTTGTTCTAGAATATGGAGCATGTATTTCGTTGTTCGAGCTTTTATTATATGGCTTAATGTTTTATGTTTTCTTATGCATTCATCTTGAGCCAAACCTTTGATTTGTCGGGCAAAACTACCCTTTTTATTTAGACGTTTGGGGGCTATCTTGCGAGTGGCCTGGGTTGTAGAAGTTCACCTAGTGTCAGCATACTCCTCATAGTCGCACCAAAGTTTAGGGGATTGGGATACGTGGCACTGCCTCGATTGGGAGAGTCGGTGAGTCGTTACGTGATCTCATCCTCGGGATCCCAAAAGCATATCAGCAATCCCTTGTTTATCAGAGTTGATATCCCGATTTTAAAGACATGCATTTCATTCGTATTAACATTGAATATGTTGTTGTCTTGAAAGCATGTTGTTGTCATATTAATTGTTTGTATGTTATGTTGCTTTTACTGGGAATATCATTCTCACCGGAGTTATCCGGTTGTTGCTTTGTTTTGTATGCGTACTTGGCAACAGGTGGGCCAGGTTCAAGTCAGCGAAGACCTAGTTAGCGTCGAGTTCAAGGGATAGAAGTGAGACTCGGTTTAGAAGTCGAATCAACATGACAATCAGTTTATGTTTTGCGAGCATTTTAAGTATTTGAACTTATTGTATTTTGTATTGTAAGTGAGAATCAATGCATGTACTATCAAAACGAATGTATTTCATCACTAGACTCTTCATGTATTGTTATTGTCTTGTCGGATATTTTAAATGCATGTGTTTAGGTTTGGTTTTGTGTCATTTTGGTGGATTGGCATTTTGGAGCGAGGGGAAGGCACGGGCGCGCGCTTTTAGCACGCGGGAGCTCTTGTTTTAGGCGAGGCTCGGGCGCGGGCGCACGTGGTCCAGTGCGGGCGCGCGGTCGTCTCGTTTAAAAAAAAAAAACTTTTGTGGCTTCATGCCATGGCCTCTTGTTGTTGCTTGTTAGTTTAATCCTTGTTTAGATGTTTAGAATCGAGGTCTCACACTTTTGATTATCCAAAATTTATAATCCTTGACTTTAAATACATGCACTTCATTTTAGATTCCTCTTGAATTGCTTTGTTAAAAATTGTATATCATAATTTGATATATTAATTGATATTTCATGTTTGTTGCTTATAGTGGAAATATTATTCTAACCGGATTATCCGGCTGTTGTCTTGTCTTTGTATGTGTTCTGGGAAACAGGTGGGGCAGGACCGAGTCAGAGATCACATGGCTAGATGGTTGAGTTGATAGAAGTGAGGACTTGGTGTTTTTAGAAGTCGAATTGTAATTCGAACTTGTTTTGTATTCGGATTGTAATCTAGAACCGATGCATGTTCTACTGGTTTGAATAATGTATAACTCTAGAACTACCTTGTATTCTATTTGAATGTCGTTTTTGATTGAGTATGCATGTTGAGATTGTTGAATGGAGGAATGCATGCATTATATAATTCTGGAAATTCTTGTTCAGAGCTGGCCGCTCGATCGGTAGAGTTTAACCGATCGAGCAAGGCAGCTGCAGTCTGTTCTCTGTTTTGTAAATTGCTTGCCTACTCGATTGGTTGAACTCTATCGTTATCGAGCGGGGCTGGTGTTTCAGCCGGGCAGAAAGTTTTCAAAACTTGCTCGCTCGATCGGTTAAGTTCTACAGATCGAGCGAGACACTGTTCATTTCAAAAAAAATAAAAATTTCTTTTATTGCTTTTATCTTGGATTCTTGTATGCTTAATTATTGTTTAATCCGAGATTAGATGTTTAGAATCGAGGTCTCAAAAATACTCTAAAAGCTTTAACTAAGCTATTACATACTATCTAATCTCTATAGGGATCCAATGTTATTATACCTACGTCCGTCGTCAGCCCGCTGATGGCGACTGCCTCAAAACTTAGGCACAGCTCCGCTACTATCCCTGTAGTGCTCTACCACCCCCGACCCTTCAATAGGACACCTAAAAAGCCCTAAAACCGAGCTAAAATGAGAGAGGAGAGGATATTGTGTAAGTAAAATGGGAAGCTATTGTAACACCCGGTATTTTTAATACGTAAATTCGCATGCATAATTAGGAAATTTATTTATTTAAAATTTTAGATTTATGGGTTAAATTATTATGTGAATTAATTGTGCAAGTTTTAATATTTATTTTCAAGCATTTAATCCATAATTTGAGATTTTTATGATTTTTGGCATTTAAATCATTTTATCGCGTAGACGGGATCGTGGACGGACGAGATGACAAATTTCTATCCAATTTATTTCATGAGCATTTTTAGAGCCCAAAAATATTTTTTTGAGTTTTATTTCCTCAAAATTATCAGTATTTAATTTTATATACTTTTAGGAGTCCATTTTTATTCAAAATAAGCCAAAATAATGACTTTTTACTATCTTTAAAATTCCCTTAATTATATATTTCGGGATTTTATTAAAGTTATCAGATTTTAAATATTATTTAGAGCTTTTAAGTTATATATTTCATATTTAAAACCCTTATTAATATTTTAATTATCCTAAACCTTATTTTATTCTAATTACCCTAAACCTACCCCAAAATCCTACGCTTAAAGCTCCCAGCCGCCAACCCCACCTCTCCTTCATCTTCTTCAGTCGGTTTTAGCTCCAAGCCTCCATTGTTGAACGGTTTTCCAAGCTCCAAGTTGGTTGTCATCGCCCCGTCGTCCCGATATCGTCATATACATCTCCTTCTTTCCATTCAACGGTGCAAGGCATGATTTTCTTCTCTATTTTTCGTACTATATCAGATATTATAGTGTGTGTATTGTGTATGCATCGAAATTTCAAAGTTTTCAAAAAAAGGGTTCGTTTTTATGATTGAAGGCGCATGGTTCTTGTTTTGTTTGGTTGTTCATGCTCATGTTTTCCTCCATGGTTGTGTCTAGGCTGCTGGTCAGGGTTCCTAGGCGGTGTGGGGGTGGCCTGGACTCGAATGGCTCGAGTGGTTCGAGCCAAACGAGCCTAGGAAACCACAATATTCAGACGGCTTCCATGGGAGACAAAGACTAGGGTTACGGGAAGAAGGGTTCGCTAAGGGTTCTAGGGTGCATGGGGCTGGGTTAGTGGCTAAGTTCGAACCGCCCAGACGTAGGCTACGTCTGGGCGGCGGCGCTTCGACCAGGGCGGCTGGAGCAGGCCGGCAGCAGCCAAGGAGTGGCTGCTGCTCACGGCCGCAGCAGAAACGAGAGTAGGGGGCGATCGGGTTAGGGTTCCAGGTGGATTTCCGGGTCGGGTTGGTGGTCCAAATCAAGTCAGTGGGTCATGGGTTATGTTAGTTGGGTCCGGGTCCGGGTTAAGTTAGTTGGGCTCAGGTATTTTATTTTGAAGTTAATTAATAAGTTTAAGTGTTTAATTGGGCTAATTAGTTTAATTAAATTAATGGGCTATATTTAATTTTCTTAGTGGGTCTAAATAATTAATTTAAGTTAGTCCACTAATTTTTATGGGCTTCAGAGCCCATGGAAAAATTATTGGGCCAGTCTTTGGGCTTTTGGGCCCATTGGGCCAGATTAGAGTGTTATTGGGCCAGGAAATTTTATTGGGCTTAGAAATGTGTTAATGGGCTTAAGTATTTTAATGAACCAGCAGTTCAGTACAACCCATGAGAAATTGCATGTGTCCTGAATATATATTTAATTATTTTTATGCATGGAAGTTATTTTTAATATTTATATGTTAGTATGAAATTAAATTAAATATATATGAAGGACACACATTTTATTTAAGTACATGCATTCATGAAATAATTTTTATGCATGATTTAATGTTTTAAGGTTGAGCAAAAGAAAATAATTTTTATGTTGGAAGTTGAAGTAGTGTGACAATTTAAGGGGGATTCGTCCCCATATATGAACTATTGAAGGGCAGTTTACTGCCAATTTAAGAGGTGATTCATCACCGCCACGTACGTTGGTTTACCACGCTGATCAGTATTTAATGTATGTATGGTTACACTATGGATACGACCTCTCGATGTTAGAAAATACTTTGCTCAACAATGTTTATGTATTATTATGATATTCAAGTTTAATTTAAGTTTATGTTATGTTCATGATATTTTTAAGCATGCTCATTCATGTATATGTTATGTATTAGTATTAAAGTGATTTAAATTATTTGAAACCCTTGTTATGTTAGCATGTTGGGCCTCTAGGCTCACTACACTGATATGGTGTAGGTGAGTACATAGAAAAGGATGTAATACCCACAGGCGGCGAGGACCTATGAGCGGACATGCAGTGACCCCGTGACCGTTGTCTGAGTCTATATGCATGTTTCGAATATTTTATCATGTTATACATTTTTATTTATATTCAGTAATTGACACTATTGTATGTTTTTATTTAAATATTTTCAATGCAGGTAAACTTTAATTTATTTTGCTTTTGTCAGTATTATATTAAATGCATGACTCAGATATTTAATTTATGAAATATTAAAGTTTCGAATTGTTGCATTATTTTATTCAAGTTATTTATTTTTAAAAAAACTACTTATTTTGTGCATATATGTACATATTTTTACTTAGTAAGTATATAAAAAAAAAATTTTCCGCATATTTATTTACATTTAGAGAGTTAGGGTCGTTCCAGTTGGTATCAAAGCACGGTCCTTGGAGGGGTCATTATTGCTATGCGAACTCAGAAATCCACGCTACCGGTCTGTAAGTTTTAAGTGTTTATAACATGATTTACTTTTAAGAATTTAAGTTAGCATTAATGTTAAAACACTTAGTTATGCATGGCGACTTATGTAAAGAAATATGTGGCGGTGCAGAATGCCTCCGAGACCTGTGAACAGACGTGGGGGATCTCCACCTCCACCCCAGGATCCGCTTGCAGCATTAGAGCAGGCCAATGCTAATATGATGGCAGGGATTACTGCTCTGTTGGAGCAGCAGGCTGCACGTCCTAGACTGTCCCACGAGGAGGACGTAGCTAAGCGGTTCCAGAAGAAGGGACCGAAGGAGTTCACTGGTACCACCGATCCATTGGTGGCTGAGGGGTGGATTCGCTCTTTGGAGTCCATCTTTGCATACATGGGGATTACTGACGCCGAAAGGGTGAACTGTATGACTTATATGATAAAGGAAAATGCAGCTCTTTCGTGGTAGGGTGCTGCCAGGGGAGTACATCTTCCTACATTGACTTGAGCGTAGTTTAGGCGTATCTTCTACGCCAAGTGTTTCACTGAGGATGTGCGCAGTCGCATGATCCGGAAGTTTATGAGTCTCCGACAGGGGGACAAGTCAGTGGTTGAGTATGTGAGACAGTTCGAGAGGGGCTGTCATTTTGTGCCTCTGATTTCAGACAGTCCACCGGAGAAGATGAGGCAGTTTGTGGAGGGACTGAAGGCGGATATCAAGCATGACGTACGTATGATGGACGTCGCTACATATGAGGCGGCAGTTAGTAGAGCATTGAGGTCAGAGGAGGGTAGGAGAGAGATACAGCGAGAGCAGCAGGGGAAGAGACAGATTCAGTCTGGATTTCAGCGACCATCTTCGCAGCCTCCTACGAAGAAGCAGTATACTGGGCCGTCTAAGGGCCCGAACCAGCAGCAGAGGCCACAGCAGCCGAGGGGCGGGCCCCCTAATACTGGAGGTTTTCCTACTTGCCCAAAGTGTCAGAAGATGCATTCGGGACCTTGTCTTCTGGAAGCAGGAGTTTGTTTCCATTGTAGAGAGCCAGGGCACCATATAGCTAATTGCCCGAGGAAGAAGAACACCACTGGTAGAGTGTTCGTTATGCAGGCAGAGGAGGCAGACCCAGATACCTCCTTGATCACCGGTATATCTTACCTCTAGTATTTTATAATTTCTTCCTTTGGTTAAGAATTTCATTTTTCTTGTCGAATTGTTGTTATTTGGGTTACCTATCTGCATGTTAGAATAAGAAGCATGTTTTACTTGTGATTAGAATTAAGGGTTATTAGTTCATCTTTGGGGGAAAGTTTAGTAGTGATATGAAATTGTTGGGATTCTTCTGCGTGCAGGGAGAATTCTAGTTGGAGGCAACTCCACTTTTGCGTTGCTAGATTCAGGGGCTACGCATTCGTTTATCTCCCTGGAGTTTATCAGACGGATAGGCATCACACCTGAGATTGTTGACAGTGGTTATGATGTCACTATGCCGTCAGGACAGATTATTTCTACCTCTAGTGTCATTCGAGAACTGGAGTTGGAGCTTCAGGGGCACTCCATTCGCGCAAATGTGGTGGTTTTGCCGTTGAGTGGATTTGATTTCATATTGGGTATGGACTGGTTGACAGTCAATGGAGCTTCGATTGACTTTCGTCAGAGATCAGTGTCAGTGAAACCATTAGAAGGTGACCCATTTACCTTCCATGCATCTCAGAGCAGTGATATTCCTCAGGTGATATCTCTTATTCACGCGAGGAAGCTATTGAAACGGGGTTGCCAAGGTTTTCTAGCAAGTATTGTCACGGCCTCAGGACCATCTAGCAGATCATTATCAGAGATAGAGGTGGTTCGTGACTTTTCGAACGGCTTTCCGGAGGATGTTGCAGGAATTCCACCAGTGAGAGATGTGGAGTTCAGCATCGACTTAGTGCCAGACACCATGCCTATCTCTAAGGCACCATACAGACTTGCTCCTACCGAGATGAAAGAGTTGAAGGAGCAGATACAGGAGTTATTAGAGAAAGGCTTTGTTCGTCCTAGCTTTTCTCCATGGGGAGCTCCAGTATTATTTGTGAAGAAGAAGGATGGCAGTATGAGACTGTGCATCGATTATCGAGAGCTCAACAGGGTCACAGTGAAGAATAAGTACCCACTGCCGAGAATAGAGGACCTATTTGATCAGTTACAGGGAGCTTCAGTGTTCTCCAAGATCGACCTGCGATCTGGTTATCATCAGCTGCGAGTTAGAGATGCAGATGTGTCCAAGACTGCTTTTCGGACACGTTATGGGCATTACGAGTTCTTAGTAATGCCATTTGGGATGACCAATGCTCCAGCGGTTTTCATGGATCTCATGAACCGGGTTTTTCAGCCGTATATTGATCAGTTCATCATAGTCTTCATTGATGATATCTTGATCTACTCTAGGAGCGTTGAGGAGCATAGGCAGCATCTACAGACAGCCTTGCAGACTTTGAGGGAGCATCGTCTGTATGCCAAGTTCAGCAAGTGCGAGTTTTGGCTCGATCAGGTGGCATTTATTGGCCACATTATTTCGAGAGATGGGATTGCACTGGATCAGTCGAAGGTTGAGGCAGTGCAAAAATGGGGTATTCCGAGGAATGCTTCGGAGATTCGCAGTTTCTTGGGTTTGGCAGGATATTATAGGAAGTTCATCAAGGGTTTTTCCTCTATTGCAGTACCCTTGACTTCCTTAACCAAGAAGAACGCGGAGTTTATTTGGAGTTTAGAATGTCAGAGGATCTTCGATCAGCTGAAGGAAGCACTCAATACTGCACCGGTTTTAGCGATGACAGTACCACACGAAGAGTTAGTGGTGTACACCGACGCGTCTAAGCTAGGTTTAGGCGCAGTACTTATGCAGTGAGGTAAGGTTATTGCTTATGCGTAGAGAAAGTTGAAGATTCATGAGCAGAACTACCCAACACATGACTTGGAGTTAGCAGCAGTGGTCTTCGCTTTGAAAATCTGGAGGCACTATCTGTATGGCGAGAAGTGCAAGATTTTCACTGATCACAAGAGCCTCAAGTACTTCTTCACTCAGAAGAAGTTGAACATGAGGCAACGGAGATGGTTGGAGTTGGTTAAGGATTACGACTGTGACATTAGCTACCATCCGGGTAAAGCTAATGTAGTGGCCGATGCTTTGAGTTGGAAGTCGTCAGTGGTATTGTGTTTGTCAGTGCAGTTACCACTGCAGAGTGACATTCAGAGGTTTGATTTGGAGTTTTACTCAAGTGGTCATGCACCGAGCTTGTCAGTGTTGATGGTGCAGCCGATTCTACGGGATCGGATCAGAGAGGGATAGTCTACAGATGAGGAGTTGCAGCGTTGGAGACAGAGAGATGAGGCCAAGGGTGGTCTTCTGTATATAGTTGTGGATGGCATTGTTCAGTACCGTGGTAGGATGTGGGTACCGAACGTTGATCAGTTGAGAGCTGAGATTCTAGCAGAGGCTCACACATCTCCGTACTCCATTCACCCCGGAAGTACGAAGATGTACCGAGATTTGCAGCTATTGTATTGGTGGCCCGGGATGAAGAGAGACATCGGGAGAGTTGTGTCAGAGTGCTTGACTTTTCAGCAGGTCAAGTTTGGGCATCAGCGTCCAGCAGGACTTCTTAGACCTCTTCCTATTCCGGAATGGAAATGGGAGAACATTACGATGGACTTTGTAGTTGGTTTACCGAGGAGTGCCAGAGGTTGCACAGCTATTTGGGTGATCATGGATAGACTCACCAAGTCAGCTCATTTCTTACCGGTGAGGACTACTTACTCGTTGACACAGTATGCAGAGCTTTACATAAAGGAGATTGTTAGACTGCATGGCATACCAGTGTTGATAGTATCAGACAGAGATCCGAGATTTATGTCTGTGTTTTGGAAGAGTTTGCACACTGCATTGGGGACTAGACTTTTGTTCAGTACAGCGTTCCATCCCCAGACAGATGGTCAGTCTGAGAGAGTGATCCAGGTTCTCGAGGATCTACTGAGAGCTTGTGTCATCGACTTTCAGGGCTCGTGGGAGACTAGACTGCCATTAGTGGAGTTTACCTATAACAACGGTTTTCAATCGTCTATAGGCATGGCTCCTTATGCAGCATTGTACGGGAGGAGATGCAGATCTCCTGTGCATTGGGATGAGGTTGGTGAGAGGATTTTATTTGGTCCTGATATCGTGCAGCAGACAGCTGACATTGTGACTCAGATTCGGGATCGAATGAGGACTGCTCAGAGTCGTCAGAAGAGTTACGCAGATACTCGATGACGAGATTTGGAGTTCGCGGTAGGTGATCACGTGTTTCTGAGAGTGTCACCTATGAAGGGAGTGGTACGATTTGGCCGGAGAGGGAAGCTTAATCCGAGGTATATTGGGCCATTCGAGATCTTGGAGAGAGTTGGCACGTTGGCCTACCGTTTAGCTCTACCACCAGGACTAACAGCAGTGCACAACGTCTTCCATGTATCCATGCTTCGGAGATATGTCTCTAACCCGTCGCATGTGTTGGATTTCGAGCCCTTGCAGTTGCCACCTGATCTAGTTTATGAGAAGAGACCAGCGGGGATCTTGGCTAGGGAGGAGCGGAG
Organism: Henckelia pumila; assembly: GCF_033568475.1. Classification (NCBI taxonomy): domain Eukaryota; kingdom Viridiplantae; phylum Streptophyta; class Magnoliopsida; order Lamiales; family Gesneriaceae; genus Henckelia; species Henckelia pumila. The sequence continues at coordinate 124,076,613 of NC_133122.1, read as the reverse complement.
ACTTAGGATACGTGTCATACCGATGGTCAGAGTCCAGTGGCTGAATCACTCGGAGGAGGAAGCTACTTGGGAGACCGAGGCAGACATGAGAACTCGCTACCCGGAGTTGTTCGGGTAAGTACTTTAATTTCGAGGACGAAATCCAATTTAAGGGGGGGAGAATTGTCACACCCGGTATTTTTAATACGTAAATTCGCATGCATAATTAGGAAGTTTATTTATTTAAAATTTTAGATTTATGGGTTAAATTATTATGTGAATTAATTGTGAAAGTTTTAATATTTATTTTCAAGCATTTAATCCATAATTTGAGATTTTTATGATTTTTGGCATTTAAATCATTTTATCGCGTAGACCGTGGACGGACGAGATGACAACTTTCTATCCAATTTATTTCATGAGCATTTTTAGAGCCCAAAAATATTATTTTGAGTTTTATTTCCTCAAAATTATCAGTATTTAATTTTATATACTTTTAGGAGTCCGTTTTTATTCAAAATAAGCCAAAATAATGACATTTTACTATCTTTAAAATTCCCTTAATTATATATTTCGGGATTTTATTAAAGTTATCAGATTTTAAATATTATTTAGAGCTTTTAAGTTATATATTTCATATTTAAAACCCTTATTAATATTTTAATTATCCTAAACCTTATTTTATTCTAATTACCCTAAACCTACCCCAAAATCCTATGCTCAAAGCTCCCAGCCGCCAACCCCACCTCTCCTTCATCTTCTTCAGTCGGTTTTAGCTCCAAGACTCCATTGTTGAACGGTTTTCCAAGCTCCAAGTTGGTTGTCATCGCCCCGTCGTCCCGGAATCATCATATACGTCTCCTTCTTTCCATTCAACGGTGCAAGGCATGATTTTCTTCCCTATTTTTTGTAATATATCAGATATTATAGTGTGTGTATTTTGTATGCATCGAAATTTCAAAGTTTTCAGAAAAAGGGTTCGTTTTTATGATTGAAGGCGCACGGTTCTTGTTGTGTTTGGTTGTTCATGCTCATGTTTTCCTCCATGGTTGCGTCTAGGCTGCTGGTCAGGGTTCCTAGGCGGTGTGGGGGTGGCCTGGACTCGAATGGCTCGAGTGGTTCGAGCCAAACGAGCCCAGGAAACCACAATGTTTAGACGGCTTCCATGGGAGACGCAGACTAGGGTTCACAGGAAGAAGGGTTCGGCTAAGGGTTCTAGGGTGCATGGGGCTGGGTTAGTGGCTAGGTTCGAACCGCCCAGACGTGGGCTACGTCTGGGCAGCGGCGCTCCGGCCAGGGGCGGCCGGAGCAGGCCGGCAGCAACCAAGGAGTGGCTGCTGCTCACGGCCGCAGCAGAAACGAGAGTAGGGGCGATCGGGTTAGGGTTCCAGGTGGATTTCCGGGTCGGGTTGGTGGTCCGGGTCAAGTCAGTGGGTCATGGGTTATGTTAGTTGGGTCCGGGTCCGGGTTAAGTTAGTTGGGCTCGGGTATTTTATTTTGAAGTTAATTAATAAGTTTAAGTGTTTAATTGGGCTAATTAGTTTAATTAAATTAATGAGCTATATTTAATTTTCTTAGTGGGCCTAAATAATTAATTTAAGTTAGTCCACTAATTTTTATGGGCTTCAGAGCCCATAAAAAAATTATTGGGTCAGTCCTTGGGCTTTTGGGCCCATTGGGCCAGATTAGAGTGTTATTGGGCCAGGAAATTTTATTGGGCTTAGAAATGTGTTAATGGGCTTAAGTATGTTAATGGGCCTGCAGTTCAGTACAACCCATGAGAAATTGCATGTGTCCTGAATATATATTTAATTATTTTTATGCATGAAAGTTATTTTTAATATTTATATGTTAGTATGAAATTAAATTAAATATATATGAAGGACACACATTTTATTTAAATACATGCATTCATGAATAAATTTTTATGCATGATTTAATGTTTAAGGTTGAGCAAAAGAAAATAATTTTTATGTTGGAAGTTGAAGTAGTGTGACAATTTATGTGAACTATTGAAGGGCAGTTTACTGCCATTTAAGAGGTGATTCGTCACCGCCACGTACGTTGGTTTACCACGCTGATCAGTATTTAATGTATGTATGGTTACACTATGGATATGACCTTTCGATGTTAGAAAATACTTTGCTCAACAATGTTTATGTATTATTATGATATTCAAGTTTAATTTAAGTTTATGTTATGTTCATGATATTTTTAAGCATGCTCATTCATGTATATGTTATGTATTAGTATTAAAGTGATTTAAATTATTTTAAACCCTTGTTATGTTAGCATGTTGGGCCTCTAGGCTCACTACACTGATATGGTGTAGGTGAGTACATAAAAGAGGATGTAGTACCCACAGGCGGCGAGGACCTATGAGCGGACATGCAGTGACCCCGTGACCGTTGTCTGAGTCTATATGCATGTTTCGAATATTTTATCATGTTATACATTTTTATTTATTTTCAGTAATTGACACTATTGTATGTTTTTATTTAAATATTTTCAGTGCAGGTAAACTTTAATTTATTTTGCTTTTGTCAGTATTATATTAAATGCATGACTCAGATATTTAATTTATGAAATATTAAAGTTTCGAATTGTTGCATTATTTTATTCAAGTTATTTATTTTTAAAAAAACTACTTATTTTGTGCATATATGTATGGGCATGTATGTACATATTTTTACTTAGTAAGTATATAAAAAAAAAATTTCCGCATATTTATTTACATTTAGAGAGTTAGGGTCGTTCCAGTTGGTATCAAAGCACGGTCCTTGGAGGGGTCATTATTGCTATGCGAACTCAGAAATCCACGCTACCGGTCTGTAAGTTTTAAGTGTTTATAGCATGATTTACTTTTAAGAATTTAAGTTAGCATTAATGTTAAAACACTTAGTTATGCATGGCGACTTATGTAAAGAAATATGTGGCGGTGCAGAATGCCTCCGAGACCTGTGAACAGACGTGGGGGATCTCCACCTCCACCCCAGGATCCGCTTGCAGCATTGGAGCAGGCCAATGCTAATATGATGGCAGGGATTACTGCTCTGTTGGAGCAGCAGGCTGCACGTCCTAGACTGTCCCACGAGGAGGACGTAGCTAAGCGGTTCCAGAAGAAGGGACCGAAGGAGTTCACTGGTACCACCGATCCATTGGTGGCTGAGGGGTGGATTCGCTCTTTGGAGTCCATCTTTGCATACATGGGGATTACTGACGCCGAAAGGGTGAACTGTGTGACTTATATGATGAAGGAAAATGCAGCTCTTTGGTGGTAGGTTGCTGCCAGGGGAGTACATCTTCCTACATTGACTAGGGCGTAGTTTAGGCGTATCTTCTACGCCAAGTGTTTCACTGAGGATGTGCGCAGTCGCATGATCCGGGAGTTTATGAGTCTCCGACAGGGGGACAGGTCAGTGGTTGAGTATGTGAGACAGTTCGAGAGGGGCTGTCATTTTGTGCCTCTGATTTCAGACAGTCCACCGGAGAAGATGAGGCAGTTTGTGGAGGGACTGAAGGCGGATATCAAGCATGACGTACGTATGATGGACGTCGCTACATATGAGGCGGCAGTTAGTAGAGCATTGAGGTCAGAGGAGGGTAGGAGAGAGATACAGCGAGAGCAGCAGGGGAAGAGACAGATTCAGTCTGGATTTCAGCGACCATCTTCGCAGCCTCCTGCGAAGAAGCAGTATACTGGGCCGTCTAAGGGCCCGAACCAGCAGCAGAGGCCACAGCAGCCGAGGGGCGGGGCCCCTAATACTGGAGGTTTTCCTACTTGCCCAAAGTGTCAGAAGATGCATTCGGGACCTTGTCTTCTGGAAGCAGGAGTTTGTTTCCATTGTAGAGAGCCAGGGCACCATATAGCTAATTGCCCGAGGAAGAAGAACACCACTGGTAGAGTGTTCGTTATGCAGGCAGAGGAGGCAGACCCAGATACCTCCTTGATCACCGGTATATCTTACCTCTAGTATTTTATAATTTCTTCCTTTGGTTAAGAATTTCGTTTTTCTTGTCGAATTGTTGTTATTTGGGTTACCTATCTGCATGTTAGAATAAGAAGCATGTTTTACTTGTGATTAGAATTAAGGGTTATTAGTTCATCTTTGGGGGAAAGTTTAGTAGTGATATGAAATTGTTGGGATTCTTCTGCGTGCAGAGAGAATTCTAGTTGGAGGCAACTCCACTTTTGCGTTGCTAGATTCAGTGGCTACGCATTCGTTTATCTCCCTGGAGTTTATCAGACGGATAGGCATCACACCTGAGATTGTTGACAGTGGTTATGATGTCACTATGCCGTCAGGACAGATTATTTCTACCTCTAGTGTCATTCGAGAACTGGAGTTGGAGCTTCAGGGGCACTCCATTCGCGCAAATGTGGTGGTTTTGCCGTTGAGTGGATTTGATTTCATATTGGGTATGGACTGGTTGACAGTCAATGGAGCTTCGATTGACTTTCGTCAGAGATCAGTGTCAGTGAAACCATTAGAAGGTGACCCGTTTACCTTCCATGCATCTCAGAGCAGTGATATTCCTCAGGTGATATCTCTTATTCAGGCGAGGAAGCTGTTGAAACGGGGTTGCCAAGGTTTTCTAGCAAGTATTGTCACGGCCTCAGGACCATCTAGCAGATCATTATCAGAGATAGAGGTGGTTCGTGACTTTCCGGACGTCTTTCCGGAGGATGTTGCAGGAATTCCACCAGTGAGAGATGTGGAGTTCAGCATCGACTTAGTGCCAGACACCATGCCTATCTCTAAGGCACCATACAGACTTGCTCCTACCGAGATGAAAGAGTTGAAGGAGCAAATACATGGGGAGCTCCAGTATTATTTGTGAAGAAGAAGGATGGCAGTATGAGACTGTGCATCGATTATCGAGAGCTCAACAGGGTCACAGTGAAGAATAAGTACCCACTACCGAGAATAGAGGACCTATTTGATCAGTTACAGGGAGCTTCGGTGTTCTCCAAGATCGACCTGCGATCTGGTTATCATCAGCTGCGAGTTAGAGACGCAGATGTGTCCAAGACTGCTTTCCGGACACGTTATGGGCATTACGAGTTCTTAGTAATGCCATTTGGGATGACCAATGCTCCAGCGGTTTTCATGGATCTCATGAACCGGGTTTTTCAGCCGTATATTGATCAGTTCATCATAGTCTTCATTGATGATATCTTGATCTACTCTAAGAGCGTTGAGGAGCATAGGAAGCATCTACAGACAGCCTTGCAAACTTTGAGGGAGCATCGTTTGTATGCCAAGTTCAGCAAGTGCGAGTTTTGGCTCGATCAGGTGGCATTTATTGGCCACATTATTTCGAGAGATGGGATTGCACTGGATCAGTCGAAGGTTGAGGCAGTGCAAAAATGGGGTATTCCGAGGAATGCTTCGGAGATTCGCAGTTTCTTGGGTTTGGTAGGATATTATAGGAAGTTCATCAAGGGTTTTTCCTCTATTGCAGTACCCTTGACTTCCTTAACCAAGAAGAACGCGAAGTTTATTTGGAGTTCAGATTGTCAGAGGATCTTCGATCAGCTGAAGGAAGCACTCAATACTGCACCAGTTTTAGCGATGACAGTACCACACGAAGAGTTAGTGGTGTACACCGACGCGTCTAAGCTAGGTTTAGGCGCAGTACTTATGCAGTGTGGTAAGGTTATTGCTTATGCGTCGAGAAAGTTGAAGATTCATGAGCAGAACTACCCGACACATGACTTGGAGTTAGCAGCAGTGGTCTTCACTTTGAAAATCTGGAGGCACTATCTGTATGGCGAGAAGTGCAAGATTTTCACTGATCACAAGAGCCTCAAGTACTTCTTCACTCAGAAGAAGTTGAACATGAGGCAACGGAGATGGTTGGAGTTGGTTAAGGATTACGACTGTGACATTAGCTACCATCCGGGTAAAGCTAATGTAGTGGCCGATGCTTTGAGTCGGAAGTCGTCAGTGGTATTGTGTTTGTCAGTGCAGTTACCACTGCAGAGTGACATTCAGAGGTTTGATTTGGAGTTTTACTCAAGTGGTCATGCACCGAGCTTGTCAGTGTTGACGGTGCAGCCGATTCTATGGGATCGGATCAGAGAGGGATAGTCTACAGATGAGGAGTTGCAGCGTTGGAGACAGAGAGATGAGGCCAAGGGTGGTCTTCTGTATATAGTTGTGGATGGCATTGTTCAGTACCGTGGTAGGATGTGGGTACCGAACGTTGATCAGTTGAGAGCTGAGATTCTAGCAGAGGCTCACACATCTCCGTACTCCATTCACCCCGAAAGTACGAAGATGTACCGAGATTTGCAGCTATTGTATTGGTGGCCCGGGATGAAGAGAGACATCGGGAGAGTTGTGTCAGAGTGCTTGACTTGTCAGCAGGTCAAGTCTGGGCATCAGCGTCCAGCAGGACTTCTTAGACCTCTTCCTATTCCGGAATGGAAATGGGAGAACATTACGATGGACTTTGTAGTTGGTTTACCGAGGAGTGCCAGAGGTTGCACAGCTATTTGGGTGATCATGGATAGACTCACCAATTCAGCTCATTTCTTACCGGTGAGGACTACTTACTCGTTGAGAAAGTATGCAGAGCTTTACATAAAGGAGATTGTTAGACTGCATGGCATACCAGTGTTGATAGTATCAGACAGAGATCCGAGATTTACGTCTGTGTTTTGGAAGAGTTTGCACACTGCATTGGGGACTAGACTTTTGTTCAGTACAGCGTTCCATCCCCAGACAGATGGTCAGTCTGAGAGAGTGATCCAGGTTCTCGAGGATCTACTGAGAGCTTGTGTCATCGACTTTCAGGGCTCGTGGGAGACTAGACTGCCATTAGTGGAGTTTACCTATAACAACGGTTTTCAGTCGTCTATAGGCATGGCTCCTTATGCAGCATTGTACGAGAGGAGATGCAGATCTCCTGTGCATTGGGATGAGGTTGGTGAGAGGATTTTATTTGGTCCTGATATCGTGCAGCAGACAGCTGACATTGTGACTCAGATTCGGGATCGAATGAGGACTGCTCAGAGTCGTCAGAAGAGTTACGCAGATACTCGATGACGAGATTTGGAGTTCGCGGTAGGTGATCACGTGTTTCTGAGAGTGTCACCTATGAAGGGAGTGGTACGATTTGGCCGGAGAGGGAAGCTTAATCCGAGGTATATTGGGTCATTCGAGATCTTGGAGAGAGTTGGCACGTTGGCCTACCATTTAGCTCTACCACCAGGACTAACAGCAGTGCACAACGTCTTCCATGTATCCATGCTTCGGAGATATGTCTCTAACCCGTCGCATGTGTTGGATTTCAAGCCCTTGCAGTTGCCACCTGATCTAGTTTATGAGGAGAGACCAGCGGGGATCTTGGCTAGGGAGGAGCGGAGACTTAGGATGCGTGTCATACTGATGGTCAGAGTCCAGTGGCTGAATCACTCGGAGGAGGAAGCTACTTGGGAGACCGAGGCAGAAATGAGAACTCGCTACCCGGAGTTGTTCGGGTAAGTACTTTAATTTCGAGGACGAAATCCAATTTAAGGGGGGGAGAATTGTCACACCCGGTATTTTTAATACGTAAATTCGCATGCATAATTAGGAAGTTTATTTATTTAAAATTTTAGATTTATGGGTTAAATTATTATGTGAATTAATTGTGCAAGTTTTAATATTTATTTTCAAGCATTTAATCCATAATTTGAGGTTTTATGATTTTTGGCATTTAAATCATTTTATCGCGTAGACGGGACCGTGGACGGACGAGATGACAACTTTCTATCCAATTTATTTCATGAGCATTTTTAGAGCCCAAAAATATTATTTTGAGTTTTATTTCCTCAAAATTATCAGTATTTAATTTTATATACTTTTAGGAGTCCGTTTTTATTCAAAATAAGCCAAAATAATGACATTTTACTATCTTTAAAATTCCCTTAATTATATATTTCGGGATTTTATTAAAGTTATCAGATTTTAAATATTATTTAGAGCTTTTAAGTTATATATTTCATATTTAAAACCCTTATTAATATTTTTATTATCCTAAACCTTATTTTATTCTAATTACCCTAAACCTACCCCAAAATCCTATGCTCAAAGCTCCCAGCCGCCAACCCCACCTCTCGTTCATCTTCTTCGGTCGGTTTTAGCTCCAAGCCTCCATTGTTGAACGGTTGTCCAAGCTCCAAGTTGGTTGTCATCGCCCCGTCGTCCCGGAATCATCATATACGTCTCCTTCTTTCCATTCAACGGTGCAAGGCATGATTTTCTTCCCTATTTTTTGTACTATATCAGATATTATAGTGTGTGTATTTTGTATGCATCGAAATTTCAAAGTTTTCAGAAAAAGGGTTCGTTTTTATGATTGAAGGCGCACGGTTCTTGTTGTGTTTGGTTGTTCATGCTCATGTTTTCCTCCATGGTTGCGTCTAGGCTGCTGGTCAGGGTTCCTAGGCGGTGTGGGGGTGGCCTAGACTCGAATGGCTCGAGTGGTTCGAGCCAAACGAGCCCAGGAAACCACAATGTTTAGACGGCTTCCATGGGAGACGCAGACTAGGGTTCACGGGAAGAAGGGTTCGGCTAAGGGTTCTAGGGCGCATGGGGCTGGGTTAGTGGCTAGGTTCGAACCGCCCAGACGTGGGCTACGTCTGGGCGGCGGCGCTCCGACCAGGGGCGGCCGGAGCAGGCCGGCAGCAGCCAAGGAGTGGCTGCTGCTCACGGCCGCAGCAGAAACGAGAGTAGGGGCGATCGGGTTAGGGTTCCAGGTGGATTTCCGGGTCGGGTTGGTGGTACGGGTCAAGTCAGTGGGTCATGGGTTATGTTAGTTGGGTCCGGGTCCGGGTTAAGTTAGTTGGGCTCGGGTATTTTATTTTGAAGTTAATTAATAAGTTTAAGTGTTTAATTGGGCTAATTAGTTTAATTAAATTAATGAGCTATATTTAATTTTCTTAGTGGGCCTAAATAATTAATTTAAGTTAGTCCACTAATTTTTATGGGCTTCAGAGCCCATAAAAAAATTATTGGGTCAGTCTTTGGGCTTTTGGGCCCATTGGGCCAGATTAGAGTGTTATTGGGCCAGGAAATTTTATTGGGCTTAGAAATGTGTTAATGGGCTTAAGTATATTAATGGGCCTGCAGTTCAGTACAACCCATGAGAAATTGCATGTGTCCTGAATATATATTTAATTATTTTTATGCATGGAAGTTATTTTTAATATTTATATGTTAGTATGAAATTAAATTAAATATATATGAAGGACACACATTTTATTTAAATACATGCATTCATGAATAAATTTTTATGCATGATTTAATGTTTAAGGTTGAGCAAAAGAAAATAATTTTTATGTTGGAAGTTGAAGTAGTGTGACAATTTAAGGGGGATTCGTCCCCATATGTGAACTATTGAAGGGCAGTTTACTGCCAATTTAAGAGGTGATTCGTCACCGCCACGTACGTTGGTTTACCACGCTGATCAGTATTTAATGTATGTATGGTTACACTATGGATACGACCTTTCGATGTTAGAAAATACTTTGCTCAACAATGTTTATGTATTATTATGATATTCAAGTTTAATTTAAGTTTATGTTATGTTCATGATATTTTTAAGCATGCTCATTCATGTATATGTTATGTATTAGTATTATGCAGTGACCCCGTTACCGTTGTCTGAGTCTATATGCATGTTTCGAATATTTTATCATGTTATACATTTTTATTTATTTTCAGTAATTGACACTATTGTATGTTTTTATTTAAATATTTTCAGTGCAGGTAAACTTTAATTTATTTTGCTTTTGTCAGTATTATATTAAATGCATGACTCAGATATTTAATTTATGAAATATTAAGGTTTCGAATTGTTGCATTATTTTATTCAAGTTATTTATTTTTAGAAAAACTACTTATTTTGTGCATATATGTATGGGCATGTATGTACATATTTTTACTTAGTAAGTATAAAAACAAAAAAAATTTGCATATTTATTTACATTTAGAGATTTAGGGTCGTTCCAGATATATAGGGCAGATCTGATGGTACGATCCCTGAGATCGGATCGTTCGATCTCCCCCTTCAACCCCCTCCTAACACGTGTCTTCGTTGGGACATCATTGCTTACGTAATATGATCGGATCGTCCGATCTCAACCTTAGGATCGTCCGATCACCATGAGTTGTCAAATCAAATTCATATCCACTAATCCATACACGATCGGATCATCCGATCCCTCTTCGGATCGTCCGATCTCCATGGAGCCTCTGAACTCAAACCATGCTTCCGAACTCCATGCACTTCGAATGGTCCGATCCTAGGGTTCGGATCATCCGATCCTTCTGATAGCTTGGAACCCTTCGGAATATTTTCGAGTGTTCTGAATCTATTTTCAGCTCCTTAGACTTATTTGAGAATTCTTTAATCATGTTTTAGCCAATTAATCATAATTAGGCGCTTGATTAACTTAATTTGTATATGGGCTACTACATACTCCTCCACTTACGAGATTTCGTCCTTGAAATCTGGACTAAGATAACAGAGAAAAATAATATTGAAACAACTTGTTATTACAATATTGCAGTTTTCAACTGAACTGCAAAATACAATATAATCAAAACAATTCTGGATGGTCAGAATGCATACAAATCTCAAACTCCCAATTTGCCTCCTTAGTGCGTCGACGTTGCCATTGAACCATGACTAGAGTATAGTGTTTATTCCGAAGAACTTTGTCCTTTTTTGTCAAAAATCCTCAACGGTCTCTCCACATAAGAAAAATCCGGCTCTAATTGTACTTCTGTCGGATGCAAAATGTGCAACTCATCTACAATGTACTGATCAAGTAATGACAAGTGGAACACGTTGTGAATGCTGAAAAGATACGACGGTAACGCCAAAAGGTAAGACACATCTCCGAATTTCTCCAAGATCTCAAACGGACCAATGAATCTAGGCACTAACTTTCCCTTGAGACCAGATATCATCACCTTTCAGAAAGGTGAAACTCACAAGAAAACATGCTCCATGGCTCGAAATGCAAAGGTCTGCGCTTAGTGTTTGCATTGCTGGCCTGCCTATCTTGTGAAATCTTGACCCTCTTCCTGATCAATTCAACTTTATCCACAATACTTTGAATCAAATCTGGTCCCTCAACCTGTCTTTCCCCTACTTCATCCCATAATAAGGGGAACTACAACGGCTACCATAAAGAGCCTCAAACAGTGTCATGAAAATACTGCGATGATAGCTATTGTTATAAGCGAACTCTATCATCGGCAGATGATCTTGCCAAGATAACCCAAAATCCATTGATGAAGCCCTCAACATATTCTCTAATGTTTGAATAGTCCTTTCGGACTGACTGTCAGTCTTTGGATGATACACTGTGCTAAGACTCAAAGTGGTACCTAAGGCTCGTTGAAAACTTTCCCAAAATCATGAGGTGAACCTCAAATATCTATCGCTGACAATACTCAGTGGCACTCCATGCAACCGCACAATCTCTTGGATGTACAATCTTGCCATAAGATCGAAACTGAACTCGCGATTATATGGAAGAAAATGAGCAAACTTGTACAATCTGTCCACCACAACCCGAATGGCATCACACTTCCTGGAATAAATTGGAATATGGGTGACAAAATCCATCGTCAAATGCTCCCACTTCAATTCTAGAATTTCCAAACTATGCATCAGACCACTTGGTCTTCGATGCTCTGCCTTAACCTGCTGACAAACAAGGCATCGAGAAACATACTGGTAAACACTGCGCTTCATCCCTTTCCACCAGAATATTGTACGTAGATCCTTATACATCTTGGCACTTCTTGGGTGCGCGGTGAATCTACTACGATGAGCTTCAGACAAAATCTCTTCACGCAAAGACGAATCCTCAGGTACAACCGCTATACCAGACAAACACAACAACCCATCAAACTAAAAATGGAAACCAGAGGTGTTGTCTCCCTGAGCAAGCTTGGCTATATTTTGCGTCTTTGGATAAGAAAGATGAATTTCTTGGATATGAGCAAACAACGCTGGCTCAGCTAACACTGAAAAATACTCGAATCTCTTGCTGATCTCTCTTGTGGCAAAAAGTGAAACCCAAAGAACCCCACTCATGAATAGCACTTTACATCGCATTAGTATGAAGGGCACTAACATAACCATTACGGCTGAGCGCATCCACAGCTGGATTTATAGAACCCGGATGATACTTGATCTCACAATCATAATCCTTGAGAAGATCCATCCAACGACGTTGCCTCATGTTCAATTCAGCCTGAGTGAACAAATACTTCAAACTCTTGTGGCCAGAATAAATCTAAAAACGTTCACCGTATAGGTAATGTCTCCAAATCTTGAGTGCAAACACTATCGCAGCAAGCTCTAAGTCATGCATTGGATAATTTCCTTTGTGAGCTTTCAATTGCCTGGAAGCATAGACAATCACATGTCCATTCTGTGTCAACACACATCCCAAACCCTTTAGAGATGCATCTTTATAAACCACATAACCATCAAAACCCGATGGCAAAGCAAGCACAGGCACACTAGTCAGAATTCCCCTCAACTCATCGAAGATCTGCTCACATTCCACGGACCAGAAAAAAAAAACATCCTTCCTTGTCAACTGCGTCAATGGTCTAAAAATCCGTGAGAAATTCTTGATGAATCTGCCAAACCCAAGAAACTATGAATCTCAGAAGCTGTCGTCGAACCCGACCAATTCAGAATAGCTTTCGTCTTACTCGTATCCACTGAAACACCATCCAGGGAAATGACATGACCGAGAAACACTACTTGATCAATCTAGAACTCGCACTTACTGAACTTGGCATACAACTGCCTCTCTCAAAAATTTGCAGTACAACTCTTAAGAGCTGTGCCTCGATGCTGCAGGAATAAATCAAAATTTCGTCGATAAACACCACGACGAACCTATCCATGTAATCTCGGAAAACCCTGTTCATTAGGGGTGTGAAACTCAACCCAATACGACAACCCGACATGAGTCGACCCAAAAAATATCAGGTTAGGGTTGGGGGTTTTTGGGTTTGGGTTGAATCGAGTTATCCCGAAAGCTAAGGCGAAAAAATAATCGGGTTCGGGTTGGGTTCGGGTCAACCCGAGTAGACCAAAAATGTCCCGAAACTTTTAATTATTATTATTTTATATAAAATTAAGATATATTTACTAAATTTTTATACGTTGTATGTTTGAAAAAAAATTATTATATATTGATATAATAGATTTTCGTCATTTAATGTTTATTTTATACAATATTTTTTTAAAAATAATTTTATTTTTTTTAATAAGTATACTTTAAATTTTCTACAACTAAAAATTCAAATTTAAATTATATATAAGCTTAGATTTTGTTATTATGTGATTAAATTAAATATTACTCTTATTATGTGTGTTTTGAATTTTTATTTAATTATTTTGTTAAAAAATAAAAAAAATTATATCGGATTGGTTTGAGTTGATCGGGTTAGTCGGGTTAGTCAAGTTCGGGTTTGGGTTGGGCATTTTCGGGTTGATTCGGGTTCGGGTTGAGAAATTTTTTATAATTATTTTTGTCAACCCGACCCGAACCACCCGACCGACCCGAATTGACACCCCTATTGTTCATTTAGTCCATGAACACTATTGGTGAGTTCGTCAAATCAAAAGACATCTCATAGTGACCATACCTCGTACGAAACGCAGTCTTCGAAACATCCTCATCACGAACTTGCAACTGATGATATCCCGATCTCAAGTCAATCTTGGAATACACTGAAGTTCCCTGAAGTTGATCAAACAAATCATCAATGCAATGTAAAGGATACTTGTTCTTAATCGTTACTTGGTCCAATTGTCTGTAATCGATACAGATACGCATAGAACCATCATTCTTCTTGACGAATAAAACAGGCGCTCGCCAAGGCGAAACGCTCGGACGAATATATCCCTTGTCCAACAATTCATGCAGTTGCTGCTGTAACTCCCTCATCTCTGATGGAGTCAGACAATAAGGTGCACGATAAATCGGTGCCATTCCTGGCATGAGCTCAATCCCAAACTCAACCTCGCAGACTTGGGTAAACCCTGGAATCTCATCAGGAAAAATATCTGGGTACTTGCAGACAAATAGAAAATCCTCAAGAGTCCTAATCCCCTGGACGCATCAATAACATAGATAAGATAACCTTCCCCACCAGCCTCCAAAGCCGACAAGCTCGCAAAGCTGATACCAAAGGCATAATAGGTCGGGCTCCCTCACCATAGAAAAACCAGCTTTCACCCTCAACCGGACGAAACTGTACTATCTTCTTATAGCAGCACACAATATCTCTATACGGAGTCAAAAGATCTATACCCAAGATACAATCAAAATCCTCCATCGCTAGAATTATAAGATTCGCCGCTATCTTAGAACCCTCGAATACTAAACAGAAACCCAAGACTAATCGCTTAAATAAAGCAGAATGACCTGTCGGGGTAGAAATAGAAACCACTACATCGAGAGACACATATGAAAATCTATGACGCTTAACAAACCGTGCAGAAATGAAAGAATGTGATGCACCGGTATCAATAGAATGAATGCAAGAATACCGCATAGAAGAAATGTACCTGCGATAACATTCTCATTCTCATACTTATTTGATCTTGACTCAGCGCAAATACCTGCCCGAAAACACAAGGCCTTTGATTGGTTCTCCCAATAGACTGTCCTTGAGACCTCTACGGAATGGAATCCTGAGAACCAAAACCAGACGCTGGTCCTTCAGAAGCTTGCGGGCAATATCTCTTCATGTGGCTAACCTTGCCACAACAGAAACAAGCTCCTATCCCAGACACTTCTCAGCCGACTGACGACATCAAAAAGTCGCACACTGAACCTGGATTTTATTCTTCCCAAAATGATGAACACCACCTAAACCAAAACCAAAATAATAAGAAGACACACCCTGATTCTTGAAAGATTTAGTCCTCAGGCCCGAAACATTGGCTGGTCTAGATGAGAGAAAATACCTGTTACGCCGAATAATGTCCTCCGTCTAACTAATGTTGCGTAATTTTTTGCCCGCAAGTGCACAATGTCAAGTTTCAATAAAGTGTAAGTAGAGTGTCGATCCCACGAGGAGTAATGTGAAAATTATTCAATGCTTGTAATTAAAATAGTCTAAACTTTATCTAGAAAATTAAATTAAGAGTTTTGGTTTTCAAAATTAAATAAATAATAAATTATAGCAAAACTCGCACACAACTTCAGAAAAAAATATCAATGAGAGAAAATGGTCTAGAGGTTTTGATTTCATCTGGTTTCGACAATAACTACTTCTAATTAAATAATTTTAATGAATTTTATTCAATTAATAGCCAAGAATACTTAAATAATATTATTTCTCTATCCCGGGCAATAAATAATGTGTATCAACTAAGGTTCAATTCCAATATCCCTATTAAAAATCTAGTCTTAGTGATATGTGTAAAATAATGTTCTTTCTAAAGATCCATTAACGTTATATACTTTCCCGAGCTATATATACAATTAACAGTATATTTTCTGATGGTCCTATTCAAAATCTCCTCTCCCGAGAAATGATTTCAAATAAATATAACAATTCAATTAGTGATCAATTAATTAAAAAGACTATCAAATCTAGAAAAAAATATTTAATCTAGGAGAATTCAATTCAATAAAAATAAAAGTTTGTAGAAGTGTCTACACCAGGCTACGTCAAACCTCTAAACTTATAAAATTTAGTTCTTAATCAAAATTTTGTAAAAACAAATCATATTCAGAAATTTAGACAAAAATTCAATAATAATAAGTTCAAAAGGAAGAAAGAAAATCCGAATATTCGATACCGTGTCCGGTCAATCGATCTTATTCTTTGTTCCAGTTGAAGCTCTTCTTCACATTTTGCAGATTTCTTCTTCAAAGTTTATCTCCAAATCTCACGAATCCCTCTTTAATTTCTGTTGTGTTGTGCGTTGTGCTGCTGCTGCTCTTTTCTGATCTTCTCAATCTCTTTTATATGTCGATTGAGATGCCCAAGATCAAGCCCAAGAAAATCACATCTCCAAAATTTCCAAAACTCTATTTGTTTTCATGTTTGCGTAGTAGCGCAGATGCGCGATTTTCAGTGCAGAAGTGCTTTTCTTTCATTCTCCAGATATTGCGTAGAGGCGCCTCCTCCAGCGTATATGCGCATCACCAATCTTCATGTTTCTTGAATTTTGCGCAAATGCTCCTATTTCTAGCGCATATGCACTTCATTATTTCCTCTAGGTACTTATTTTAGGCGCAAAAGCGTATCATCTTGCGCATAAGCTCTTTTCTTCAAGTTTCTTCTTTAAGCGCTTATGCCCTTCAATTAGCGCATATGCGCTAAATATTTCTCCCCATTGGCGCTTCTGCTCTTCTTACCACGTAGAAGCGCTTCAAATCTTCCCAAATCTCACAAAGCTTTGTGCAGATGCCCCTATTTATTGCGCAAATGCGCATCACCTCTTGTCCAACACGCTCATCACCTCTTCTTCCTCTCGCATATGGTTTTATGCAGCGCGTGACAAATTTCAAAAAATCATATCTCGCAATCTAACCGTCGGATTGATCTGAAATTTGGACAAAATTTCTTAAACATCTTAAAATTCATTATGAACGCTGAAGATTGGATTTATATGTATTTAGCATCCCCAGTAATTTTCTGAATTTTTCTATCCCGTAATTCGGCTTCCGTTTCTTCTCGGTACTTTTCTTCCAATCCTTGCATTTCACAAAAACAACAACAAATATGCATAAAACCCACTCGATATATCACAAAATAAAAGCTAAATAATATATAAATTAAGTGCATAAATTGCACTTATCAACAACATCGACCTACCAGACCCTCATAAGTCATGTCGTCACCAACAAAAACACGGTCATGGATGTCCGGACTAAGACCTTGAAGGAAAAGATCATATTTTGCCATGGAGCTGGCAGAAATATGGGGAAAATACGACAATAGCTCAAAGAAATTATGTTGATACTCGTCGATAGACATTGTGCCCTGCTTCAAACTCAGCAGCTCACTATCCTTCGACTGTCGAAGTGCAGGAGGAAAATATAGCTTCTGGAAGGCTGCGCGAAACTCTGCCCAAGTAGTTGTGCATCTCTTGGCCACGAGAGGTGTAGACGTGGACTTACACCACTTACGAGCATGCCCCTCCAGTAGAAAGTTCACAGTCTCCTTTTTCTGCTCCTCTGTGCACTGAAACTCCCAGAAGCGGTTCTACATGTGTTCTAGACAATTCTCCGCATCCTCCAGAGACTCACCTCCAACTAAAGCTTTGGGACCCATATGTATGAAACTATGCATACTAAAGCGGTGACATTCATCACGATGATGACGATGGCCTCGACGCGTTCACGATCGTCCTCGTCACCCCAACGTACACCGGCGCTACCGTGAATCTCATCATAGTCTGCCATCTGATAAGAGGAAACAATGATTATAGCAAAAAAAGCTTTTCTAGATCCCAAATTCAACGCTTGCTCTGATACTAATAAATGTAGTGACCCAACCCGGAATCACTAATTAAACAAAACTTAAAGCATGCAAATCAACTTAAAAGCGGTAAATCAGAAAATTCAGCTGAAACTTAAACCATAAATACAAAATCACTGGCAGAAAAACAGGGCTAAAATCGAATAATGTTATAATATTCCATCAAATGGAAAGCACTAAAATCGATAACTAACAACCTGATACGAAAATAGGCAAAACCACGGAACCACTGCAGATCAACGACCGTTACCTCCGAGTCCGTCCAACCTAAGTCCTACCCCATATAATAGGGTGTCCAACACAAAATACTATGGACTTGAGCATAAAACGCTCAGTAGAGAAGTACAAATATACATATATCATGCATGAACATGCAATATGATGGGTACTGGAAAAACCTAACCAGAAGACTGCTTAGTCAATGCTTCATGGTATGTAGCATGCTGGGCCGTCCCATCAGGAGGTGGCTCCCATACCATAAAATTATGGATATATCCGGATCCAAATTCATGGAATCCATCCACTAGAAATGCGGGTCTGAGCGACCCCTACTACGGCTATGCAATCAAGGCATAAAGCTCAACATGTTTATGCATGCAGCATAATATCAAAGCATATATGAATGCCAGAGAAAACACTCAAACATAATACATGTATATTAAACTTGTTATCTCGGATAATACGTCCGTACTTCTATCAGACAACTCAAGCACCCTAGCAACCTAGCAGTCCAGGTAATCAAAGTTCAAGCCTATAAGAAATAATCACCATATCGCTTATAATACTCTAAAATCCTTAACTAAGCTATTACATACTCTCCAGTCTCTATAGGGATCCAATGTTATACCTGCGTCCGTCGTCAGCCCGTTGATGGATACTACCTCAAAACTTAGGCACAACTCAACTATTATCTCTGTAGCGCTCCGCCAATCTCGGCCCTCCAATAGGACACATATAAAGCCCTAAAACTGAGCTAGAATGAGAGAGGAGAGGAAATGGTGCAAGTAAAATGGGCAGCTCTTGGACCCTATATATAGGCGCAGATTGGATGGTCCGATCTCCCCCTTCAACCCCCTTCGGACACGTGTCTTCACTGTGATGTCACTGATTACGTAATATGATCGGATCGTCCGATCTCAATGTTTGGATCGTCCGATATCCATGGGTTGTCAAATAAAATCCATATCCACTCATCCATACACGATCGTATCGTCCGATCTTCACTAAGCCTCCGAACTCAAACCATGCTTCCGAACTCCATGCACTTCGGATGGTCCGATCCTAGGGTTCGGATTATCCGATCTTTCCGATATCTTGGAACCCTTTGGGCCATTTTCGAGTGTTTTGAATCTATTTTTAAACTCCTTAGAATCATTTGAGAATTCTTTAATCATGTTGTAGCCAATTAATCATAATTAGACACTTGATTAACTAAATTTGGATATGGTCTACCACACGTATTGTCTACGGTTTCGGCAACACCAAAGATAACATGTAGCGAAAACATAAAACACGAATAAATAATAAAAATCAAAGATATTATGCACAAGTAACTAGTACTTGTACGGTTTCTCGGGGCCAAATAATATCACTAAAAAAACGCAGATCAGTTTACAAATCAATACTAGTGATTTCTATAGAAAACAAAAACCAAAAACTAAATTTCCCAAATTGTATCCTAAAATAACCAGAATAACAATATAATCATATGCAAATTCCATATGCCAAAATTAGAGAAACAGAAAAGATCTTCAAAAAATACTATGCACTAAGTGTTGTCTTCGATGTCTCCGACATTCAAGATAACACAGTATAAAGCAGCAACGATGACTACATAAAATATTCAGAAAATTTCTTTGAATTCTTCGGCGTGATTTTTTTTTTCTCTTTTGCTCGGTGATTCAACGTCTGAAGAAGATGTCTCATTTGTGTGTAGCAATCTATTTTATAGATGAGAGTCCAAGACAATATGACATTCCTTAGATAGAGCCCTACAAAAAAAAAAAAAAAACAAAAAAATTTTATTAGTAAAATGACTCTTTTAAACAGAAGAATTCATATTTTGATAAAAATTAATAATAGTAAGTCTCGAAAATACTATATCAAGATTATAACAAAAATATTTAATCTAGAAAGACAAAGATCATAATTTAAATCTTTATCAATTTAGGAAAATATCATCAAGGAATTTATGTCTTTTATGGCAAGTCATATTCCTTTCAATCTCTCAATTTTTGCCTTTCGGGACAAAACAAACACAAATGAGTTCAAACAAAAACTCCCCCTATTTATCCTCTTGAATAAGTAAGTATCCCCCTAAATGTGTTGTCTCTCGTGTTGGCAACACAAGAAATAAAATGTAATAGATCAACATGGGGAACCTATAACATTTATATCATAGCAAAGTTTTTGGGAGTTAAACTAATCAGAAAACATGTTAACAAATTAAATAAGAGCAATTAGAATACGAGATCCAAGAAATATCAGAGCAATGGGACCAGAGAAAATCAGAATGATATATTAAGAAGCAAAGCACACAATAAAAAACTTAAGAGCATTAAAACTGAAGAAGCGGGACTAAGATTGATCATCAACGGTAGCATCAGCTTCGGCTACTTCCTCAGACTCTTCAGTCTCTTTTTCATAATCTCCCTGAGTCCCAGATAGACCAACTTGTTCAGTATGTGTGCCATCTTCATTTTTTTTTGTCAATGGAGAGCCATTTCCAAGAAAAGCCTATGTAGGGACTCAACCCTGATCACCTACTAAATCACTTATTAAGAATTCAATTAGAGATAATCATAAAAAAAAATTCAAACAGCGGAAATGAAGCGAGTTAACAATCCGAACCGATAGTATACAACTGGTGACTAAAAACCCAAAGTAGCAATAGCGTTATACAACCAAATCGAACCGTATCAAAACCTACTGAAACAACCCTAAAGAATAAACGCAACACAGCGGCCACTAGTCCACACTCAACCCTGCCTCAAACCACTAGCCTATCCCAATCGGAGCCCTGTCGCGATGAATGGGATGTCCAAGAAAACACAATACAAGGACGTGAGTGAACTATGCTCAGAACGAAAGCACGAGTATACAAACCTAATATGATGCATGAAAATGACGGGGTATTGTTCAACTGTAACGTCCTGCTCAGTCTAGGAACCAATGAGCGTATAGTACCATCTATGATCAACTCCGCTTGGTACATCCACACACTCGACAAGGATCACTATAGCGTCAGTCTCTATAATCACATAATCTCCTAGTGTCCAAAAATATAACAAGAATGTAGGGCTGAGCGACCCTACAAAACTAGCTATCTTCAAAATAGATTCAATTTAACATGAACATGCACATGCAGCATAATATATAAAACATTAAATCATGGATTATGACACAAAAAATGCAACATATAAGCATGCATACTCGTTGGAAATCTCAGTCGTTGGCAAACCTACAAGACAAAAATTATCATATCACTAAAGCTGGTCTAAAGGTCTTAACTAAGCCAATAGATACTCCCTAATACTACTAGGGATCTCGGACTATACCTGCGTACGTTGTCAGCCCTTTGCTGTTGAAGACCCCAACTCCTGAGCACCGCTTCGCAGCTTTTCCAAAAGAGCCTAGCTATTGATCGACCCTAGATTATATGGTTGTAATTGCCCCAAAGAGCTCAAGACAATAGAGGAAAGAAGTGTGAATGAGAAATAAATCTGATTCTCAGATACCCTATTTATAGGCGACGATTGGAAGCTCTGAACTCTCAATCGGAAGCTCCAATCTCAGCAAGCAAGCCACATTCCTAACTATCCTGATCGAAAGCTCTGGTATCCACTTCAGAAGTTCCGATCTCCACTTCGGAAGTAATGATCACATGCATGCATCTGTGTGTCTCAATGCTGGTGACACGTCACTAGTGCACTTTTCCTAACCTTCGAAATCTCCGAACTCTCGTTTGGAAGGCCCATAATCTCCCTCTGCTTCTGATCTTCAGCTACTAGGGTTTGGTGCTTCCAAACCAAATTCTCAAGTTCCGATCCGTTAGGTGGTTCCAAAGACCTGATTCTACATTTATGATCCAATTAATCACTTGGTTAATTTAGAGTTGAATTCCTTAATCATGTTTTACAACTTAACCTTGTATAACAGGGTACGGGTTACTACATTATACCCACCTAAAGAGATTTCATCCTCGAAATCAATATTGAGGAAAAACTGTTAATCAACACAACAAAATGTCTTTATTACATCTGAACATTGCAAGATATAATTACGGAATTCAAAAGAAAGAACAAGACTCAAAGAACTCGGGATGCTTTGAACGCATGTGACTTTCTAACTCCCAAGTCGCTTTTTCATTGCCACTCCACTGCCACTGTACCATGACCAATGGTATGCGCTTGTTCTGTATCACTTTCTCTTTCCTACCGATGAACCTGAGAGGCCTCTCCACGTATGACCGATCCTGATCTAGCTGAACCTCAGTCGGGTGCAAAACATGCGACTCATCAGTTACATATTGCCGCAACAAGGATACGTGAAACACATCGTGAATACTGGAGAGATAGCGTGGAAAAGACAAATGGTAGGCTACATCTCCAACTTCTCAATAATCTCAAAAGGATCAATGAACCTCGGTGATAACATACCTTTCAGCCCAAATCTCATCGCCTTTTGGAAAGGTGAATCTTTCAAAAAAACATGCTCTCTAGGCTGAAACTATAATGGTCTGCGCTTTGTGTTGGCGTAGCTAGCCTGCCAATCTTGAGCATCTTTGACTCTCTGTCTTATCAAATCCACTATGTCAGCAATTTTCTGAACTAACTCCGGTCCCTCCACTTGAAGTTCACCAACCTCATCCCAAAACAGAGGTGTACGACAATGACTTCCGTGCAAGGCCTCAAAAGGTGCCATGACGATACTCGATGGTAACTGTTATTATATGAAACTCAACTAAGGACAAATGATCTTACCATGCTGGACCAAAATCTATCACAGAAGCCCTGAGAATGTCCTCAAGATTGCGGATTGTCCTCTCTGACTAATTGTTAGTCTTCGGGTGATAGGCGGTGCTCAGAATCAATGTAGTGCCCAAAGCACTCTTGAAGCTACCCCGAAACCTGTAACTAAATATTGGATCTCAATCATTGACAATGCTCTTAATAATTCTTGGAGTCTAACAATCTCCTGGATGTACAACTTTGTCATACGATCAAAAGAAAAATCCCGGTTATAAGGAAGGAAGTGCGCAGACTTAAACAATCTGTCTACTAAAACCCAGTTCGCATAACTGTTTCTGGAAGACCACGGTAAGTGGGTGACAAAGTCCATTGTCACGTGCTCCCACTTCCACTCAGTAATCTCTAGACTCTGGAGCAACCCTTTGGTTCATCTGTATTCTGCCTTGACCTGCTGACACACCAGGAATCGCGACACAAATGGGCACACTGTGCTTCAAACCCTTCCACCAAAATCCCGTACGCAGATCCTTGTACATCTTCATGGTGCCTGGGTGCAAAAAAAATTTGCTACGGTGAGATTGAGACAAGATCGCGTCTCAAAAATATGATTCATCGGGGACTACTACTAGGCCAGATAGACACAACAAACCATCTGCCTGAAGATGAAAAGCAAAAGTGCTATCGCTTTGAGCCAACTAGGCTAACCTCTAAGTCTTTGAATCTGAATGATGATCTTCCCTGATTTTTTAGTACAAGGCTGGTTCTGCAAGCAAGGAAAATACTCGAATCCCCTGCTGTTCCTCCTTGTGATGGAAAGTAAATCCCAAGGAACAACACTCATGTACCACTCTAGAAACTTCATTGATACGAAGGGAACCGTAGTAGCCCGATTTGAAAAATAAGAGATTAACTATCTAATCATGTTTTAAATGATTAAAAAATTATTAATGAATTCTTGGATGAGATTATTAAGTAGAAAATTGGATTCAGGATGTTTGGAAATTGTACGGAGGGTTCCAAGTTATTGTAACGGACCACTGTATCAAGACGGGTCTTTTCAGCGTGCTTATGTCCTCACTCACACGCACCACCCTGAGAAACTTCCCAGAGAGTCACCCATCCTATAATTTCCCCAAATTAAGCATGCTTAACTTTGAAGTTCTTATGGGATGAGCTCCCGAAAAGAAGATGCACATTTTTTTATATGAGTAGTACATATGAAATATTTTAACCTCTCCTCAACTATGCAGTCTCATACCTACACCATGTCAGAATCCCTCTCATTTTGGCAGGATCGGTTCATTCATTTCTCCCTCCGCCAGAAGCCTACCAGGAGCCGCTCATTGCCCGTGCAACCTCTTGGCACCGACGATCACTCCTCGCCTCCTTAGCCCCGGGTGTCACATGCCCACCAGCTTCCGCTTGGTTTGTACCCGAACCAAACCATACTAAGAGAGTTCGTCTTTGATACCTTTTGTAAAGACCCACTATATCAAGACGGGTCTTTCTAGCGTGCTTATGTCCTCACTCACACGCACCCTGAGAAATTTTCCAAGGGGTCACCCATCCTATAATTTCCCAAATCAAGCATGCTTAACTTTGGAGTTCTTATGGGATGAGCTCCTGAAAAGAAGATGCACCTTCTTGATATGAGTAGTACATATGGAATATTTTAACCTCTCCTCAACTATGCAGTCTCATACCTAAAATCCCTCTCATTCCGGCAGGATCGTTTCATTCATGTATTCCTCCGCCTAGAAGCCTAACAGGAGCCGCTCATTGTCCGTGCAACCTCTTGGCAACGGCGATCACTCCTCGCCTCCTTAGCTCCAGGCATCACAATTATCCAGTAGTTTGGAAGGTCCGAACTTGAGCCAGGAATAGTTTGATGGTTTCGATCCCTTCAGAAGATAGATTGGAGTTCTGTAGCTCCGGGTAGTTCGGAAGCACCGATCGTGAGTTCGGATGATCCAAATGTTTCTCAGATAGGAAAATATTGGCTTTATTATTGGTGAGTCAACCTGATTTGACAAGGATAAATTTGGAAGCTCCGAACCCCTTGTTCGGTAGTCTGAACTCTATCGGCAGCTGTGTTGTCCAATCAAAGGACACACGTTTAGAGGAGGGTGTTCGGATGGACGATCGGAAGTTCCGAAGTGCATTGGGAAGCTCTGAATGAGAGATTGAACATTCCGATCGTGGTCTATGAATAGAGGTCGAGATCCTCATTTTAAATCGCAAAACTTCCAATCTATCTCTCGTTTCAGTGTTCCTTCGTAGCTTTTTAGGAGTCTTTTCGGAGGCGAGGCGCTACTGGGATCGTAACGGAGTTGTGCCTATGTTTTGAGGTCATCGTCATCAAAGGGCTAACGAAAAATTCATATATATTGCTAGAATAGGATTAACTGCTGTAAGTAGCTATTAGTCTAGTTAAGGATTTTAGTAAATTATAAGTGATATGATGATTATCTCCTTATAGGCTTGGACTTGAGTACCCGAGTGGCAAGGTTGCTTGAGTTGTATGATTTATGTTATGTACGTACTAACTGAGATATCCTGGTTGAGTATGCATGTTATATGTTTACATGGTTTTTATGGCATGGCTTATGTGCATTTATTATGCCATGGTTATTACTGCTACATAGGCGCCTATACATTGATATTAAGAGTAGAATGGTTGCTCAGCCCCGAGTTATTGTGTGAATGGATTCCATGGATTTGGGTCAAGTTATTTCCTCGGTTTATGGTATGAGAGCCACCCATTGATGCGACGGACTAGCGTAATACATACCATGACACCTTCAGACTGAACAATGATTTAAACCGTGATAGGTTTTCGGTACCCATTTATTTTCATTTGCATTCATAGCATATGCATACTCAGACCTTCGTGCTGAGCGTTGTTTTCGCTCATGTCCGTGTATTTTCCTTGGACACCCCATAATGTGGGGCATTTGCAGGTTTCCCAAGTTTTGGGACTAGTGTGTAGTTGGTGATCAAGGGTTTTTTACTCAGTTGGTGACAATAGGGCTAGCTATGATTGACCCTCTTGTGCTTTAAGTTTTCGATTGGGTTGTATATTATTTTTGTTTTCAATTATTTACTGGTTGTATTCTTCCGGATTAGTATTTGATTTATGTTTCGGAAGTTATCTTAAATTATTGTTGTTTAATTTTTAATTGCATGCATAAGTCTCTATTAATAGGTGATTCTAGAGCAGATCATTACATTTATGGTGTCAGAGCATGCATTAGATCTTTGAGATATAGAACCTTCTGTTAGGTGATTACCATTAGGACATTTTAGTAAAGGGATAAACTAGACGACGAGAGTAACCATGTCAGCAACGGATGTTGGGGAAATGACAAAAGACATCTTCGGATCGCCGTCACCAAAACAATCATCGTAGATTTGATATGCATAGATCTATCCGGTTTGAGCCTATACCATTGATGGAAAATGAGGCACCGAAGGTTGTAGAGGATTGGTTGGGGCGCATGGAGGGTTGTTTACAATAATTTCCAGATCGAAGGAGTAATCTGTAAAGATTTTCCACTAGTAGTTGGAGAGATTGTCATGAAGGACTTGCCTCATCTACCAGATAATGGACCCCACAATATTTGAAGGATTCGTTAAATTGGTAAGGACTTGTAGATCTTGGGAGGAAGAGGTTTTGCTAGAAGTCTACATGGACGCTTAGTAGAGGCAGTCTGAAACCTCATGTTCAAGATTAGTGGATACCAGGATTCATATGAAAATTTAGTTGTATAAGGTATCTTAGTCAGAATGGAAGATTTTCGCATTAGTCAGATTGCAAGTATTTTCATTGTAAGTAATTGAATCATTTTTATTATTGATTCCAGACTTTTGGAAATTTCCTAGTGGTTGTAACTAAGTAATTATAATAATAATTGTATTAAACCTGGTTTAGTGGTTTAATGTTTCAGTGTTGGATTCTTCAGTTGATTCCAGTAATTGTTTTTAGTTGATTAGTGTTTAACTACTGTGAATCATAGATTATTTGTGTAACCTGGTTGTAAGTATTTTCCATGTGATTAGTTCTAGGCATTTCCCTAGGATAATTGGGTAAGTTTGTGATCTAGTATTGTTTCCAGGGATGATGAGTTTCATCAAGGGGCATGATTTATAATGATTTGATGTATGGTTTGATCTAGCTAGTTTTCCTAGACCAGTTAATTTAGATTGAGAACTTATTGGTTGTTGCCCGGGATGACGAGTTTCATTGGGGGCATATTAGTGGCTTATACCACGTGGTGTGGACTATGTTGGTTTTTTATTTGGATGTTTGAGGAGGCGCGACCCTATGCCGGTGTTTTTTTTGGGAGCGTTTCATGTTCCAGATAGGCTTACATGGAAGGATAGCTCAATCTTGATGTTTTACGCAGCTGCAAAAAGGGGTATAACTACCAGGAGTATTTTCAGTGATGGCTGAATTCATTTGTTTTAGTTTGGTACTAGGTTAGTACCAAGGAATTATAGTATATTTATCGTCTGATTTCTTCAGAGATTCAGATTAAGGTTTTCGTTTGACAGTATTGTTTGAGACAAAGGATTATTCCTTGACTAAGAGTAAGTTCAGAACTAAGTATACAATACAATTTCCATTGAGGATTTGACTGGAGTATTTCTAGTTAATAGATTCAGTCTAGGGCAGGGTTCGTGCCAGTAGTTAATTGCAGCTATCATCTGACATTGTCAAAGGTAGGAAGGATAAATCTTTGGTGTAAGATTTTTGTAATTCCAACACTCTTGGAAAAGGTAATTTATTGATTGAACTGTGATTCCAAGAATTGATCAAAGAGAAATCTAAGTTCAAAGAGTATATTGATCCATAGTGTTGGATTCCAGTAGGAATCAGGAATCGAAATTGGTTGGCTTAACTTGGTCGAGATTTTGGCCGCAGTCAATTTCATATTAGTAGATGATACAGTAGTGTTAGTAGTGATGACTTGTAGTTATGTCATAGTGGAATGTAAACACTGGCGACAATGATAAAAATTCTGGGAGTCGGTTGTGCCTTAGGACTGAGAAAGGGAAGATTTCCCTGAGACCGTTAACACATACCATTAGAGTTTTTACACTCAGGAGATTCCAGTGGCTCGTATAATTTGCGGAATGTGAATATCCTTACCAAGGATAGAGGAAGAGATGTTTGATCGTTGGAATCTATGTACGATCAGATATGATATCTAAGATGCATTCTGTTCGGAGTGAGACTTTGTGAGTTGCAGTGGGGTAAGTTGTTGTGACAAGTGAATCAGGTCAGTTCATTGATGAATGAGCTGAGTCTTTTCAAAAATAGAGATAAGAGATTTATTGGTTCAATCAAGGAATGATTGGCCCTATGATGTGAGGAATTTCTTGCAGTTTATTCATACGATTCGTAGTTGCGGTATTGTAAGAACGAATGTAATTGATTTCAATGGGATAAGCAAGATGGAAACAATAATCAGATGTGGGAGATGACAGTAGCCGAGAACTGTCGTTTTTTGGGTCTAGCGGGATTATTATCACTGACTTCTCGGGTGTCTTTTTGATGCGCTAGAAAATTATTGTGACTGTTTCAACATAGTCGATTCGGGAGTAACTGGATTGCGACATAGTTTAGAGGACTTCGAAAATAACGGATGTCTTCGTTTGTGTTCATCAAGAAGAGTGAGTCAGGATTCAATAATATTTAATTTTTACGGTAAAAAATTAATCGTTTTGAATATTGAGACTACTGTCCCAAGTCGTGAGACAGATGTAACCATTCGATTCAGATTATTAGTACCAGGAGTTGTACTTACCGACACGAGCATCCAGTAGTTTCAGATACTGTGCTATTTTTAGATTAATAAACCTGAATGTTTTTGTTCTGAAAATATAGGTAAATTATGGACAATGACATTGACACAGCGTAGGTGATTTGGCGGATACTTTACCATTTTCGCAATAATAGTATCCTTTTGGGTATATTTTTTTCGACTGTAGTATCAGGAGTAACTCGGTTCTGTTTTCTCAGAGATGGTTTATTCAAAGGTTTTTATGGTGGGTAAGAGATTTGGAATAGTTAGCCAATAGGAAAGAATTTAGACCGTTGTCAATCGTGTATTAACACTGGAGATATCAGGACCAGTGAAAAATCATAAAGGTGACACAGTGGAGTACGTTGTATCTTATCCTTTTACTTGATATCGACAGATGATAGTTGAACGTCGATTACCTAAAGGATTATTGTGGAAGTTGTGTGTTTTCCAGATTTGATTAGTGACTAGTTGCAATAGATTATTGCATTTCCGCAAAGGTGTTTTATAGCTGTTTGAGTTGTAGTAACTCAGATCCGCAAGCCAGTACTATTCTTTTAGTATGAGTCAAAAGCATGTGAGTAGTTAGAAGGACTACTCGTACTTTATATCGATGGTTCTAATTGACAATATTGCTAGACATAGTGTTGCAAGAACTTATGAGATAATTTTAGTACAGTCTAGTTTGGAAACACCACCGTTTATTACATTGTATTAATTATATATTACAGGAATCTCAAATTTGTTCTTTGGAGCATGGTACCAGCTATCATGATCAAACTGCAGGTGCATTGAGATCTGCTAGGATTTTAGGATTTCGCTTGATGGTTTGTGAAAGAGTGGGTGCCCAGTGAGCCAACTTGTGGCTATGGGCTTTGATGACTCTTTGTACAAACGATCTTTTGTTTAATGTAATTTACACTTTTATTAATGGCAATGACTTTATATTACTTCATATTGTTATATTGTGATATACTATTGTTGTTTTGATAAAGACCTTGAATATACCATAGTGTATGTAAGATGTGGTAGAACATGGAGATGTCTATCATGAAATACATCTTATAGTCACTGTATATTCTAAACTGTTCCTAGTCGATTGAGCCGTCCGATAATAAGGATAAGGATCGCTCGAGTTTGAGACTAGCATTTGCGATGCGGAGTACCACGTTTCATTGGTAGGAAACATGGAGATGTTCGAAACATGCAAATGGATATTCATAGGATGAATAATCGAACTACCCTATCCGGACTTTCCAAGTGGTTATCACTTATCGAGTGGATAAAGTCCGCGGTTTTGGTTGTACACCATTAGTCCTTACGACTTGAAACATCATGGAGACTCTATATGCTAGTGCTGTGCTTTGACTCGTTTACCGACTCTATGGGGGTCATCAGGTGTCGGGATTGGGTACAGTTACGACACATATAGGAGTCGATGCATTGTTGTCAAGGATTCACCACATACTTGCGAGTGTGGATATCCTATGCGATCTGAGGAGATATTAGTGTGACAAATCTCTGGCCAGAGTACTTGATGTGATTTAAGAAATGGTTTCTTAGTAGCACATGCGATGTCACTAATTTGATCTTCAAGATGTATTGCATAGTTATCGAATCTTGAGCGACTCTCGATATACCAATGGTTGTTGATTTGATCGGGATATTTGGATGAAGGGACCGTACTGTACGCTAACCAAAATCTACTGGTTCTTGTAGGCACTATCAGTGATACCTAGGGAATCATGGGGCGATGTTGCTAGGCGCTTTACCATGATTCGTTGGGCAAGTAGGAAATCGTTGTTCCGAGTCACAAGGAGTTGTGAGCCCACGGCTAGCTGTATCCCTGAACCATTGAGGGTCACACAGTGTAATGGAGTTTTAATCCCCGTTGAGATAGTTAAATTTAAAGAGTTAAATTTAATGAACTAAGGAGTTGGACTTCCTAAATAAGAGTAAGGGAGTAGGATTTCCTAAAATGACATAGGGATGGACATTTTTGGAAACCACTGAATTCGGATTCAGGAAAATTTATCTTGACTTTAAAATGTGCAGAAATGGTTTCTGTGCACATTGGTAAAATCGGTTTATCAATCGGAGTCACGATGAATTTTATATTAATTTCTGAACATGCGGGCTTTGCTTGTCGGGCCTCAACTTATGACTAATGGGCCCTAAGGTGTTAGTGGCCTGCATTATAAATAAGTTATTGCAGTACAGAAATTAGACACAACAGGTCATTATTTTGAGAGCAGAATTCGAAAACCCTAGCCCCTCTCTCTCTCTCAATTTCGGCCAAACCACCTCCCTCTCTGCCCGAGAAATTTCGGTCTGTGATTTTGAATCGCAGTCAGGAATAACGAATCAGATTCGTTTAATCTCTTCGCAGAAAACTTCTGATAGATTTTCTAGTGCAATCTATCAGAGGGATTAAACCTCCGTTCGTGGACCTGATTGAAGGAGTTCATCAGTTCCTGGGAGATACAAGAAGCGCAGAGAAATCTGTGTGGTGTCAATAATCTCGCTTCGAGATTGAAGGTAAAATTTAATTAATTGTTATTTGAATTTTACACACACAATAATTTAATCGTTGAATGGTTGATACCCACACCATGGAATTGTTCCATGATAAAATTTTTAAACTTCCGCTGCACCGGGTATCAATCGTGATTGATCTGAACGCCAGTTTTCCAACAGTGGTATCAGAGCCAGGTTGCTCAGATCAAACGATTAAATTAATCGATTGTACAAAATTTTTGAATCTCGGTTTTTGGAAAACAAAATAAATATTTTTAAATAAAAAATTTTTTTCGGGGCAAAACCCGGGCAGCGATTGGATCGCTGCCCGGTGGGGCAGCAATTGTTGCTGCCCCGGGCGGCGCACGGCGCCGCCCAGGACGGCGACCGGCGCTGCGCTGGGCGGCGCACAGCGCCGCCCAGGGGCGGCGTTCGGCGCCGCCAGGGCAGCGAGAGTGCTGCCCTAAGGGGGCAGCCGGGCTGCCCCCGGCCCGCGCCCCGGGTGCGGGCCGGCCCGGGAGTGTCCCGGGCGGCCCGCGGGAAAAATTTTATTTTTATTTAAAAATTAATTTTAATGTGTTAAAATTTATTTTTGGTCCGGTCAAAAATTGTTTTTGATTGGTTCACGAGATTTCGGATCGAATTGTTCGAGTCCGTAAATTTTAAAATTGATTTTTGGATAAATTTGAATTTTTGGAAAATTTTAATATTTTATCCTTAAATTGAATTTTGAAATCAATTATTTTTGGTACAATTGATGATAAGATATGATCTTATGATATATTAAGTAAAATATGATTTTATCTGTAAAATTGGATTTTATAGATGAAATATGATTTTATTTGATATAGAGATAAAATATGATTTTATATGTAAAATGAGATTTTATATATAAAATATGATTTTATCTTGTTTAAATTTGAATTGCCACTGCATGTTATCCAATAAATTAATTTTGAATTAAATGTTATTGGATAAGGATGATCGATTGCCATGACCAATTTTGTAGGTGTATGTTAGGAATTTACATTTTGTTTTTATTGTTGTTGGTTTTATTAATGGGCCTGGTTTATGGCCCGATATTAATGTCATATGTAATAAAAGTGGGCTTGGTTTATAGCCGGTTCCCACCCCTAAAAATGTTTCCCCTACTTGTCATTGTTATTTATTGTAAATACATTAGATTTAGTGGGAGATCAAGATTTGAAGACGGTGGGCCCAGCAGACAATAAAGACTGAAGAAATGTAAATTGGAAGCACATGTAATAGGATTGCATTGCATACTGCATATTACCTAGGATTGGACTAAGACCCGTGATTGGCAACCACGGGTCAATTAGAAATGGAATCGATCATCCTATATAATATTTGATATTATGATTGTATGCATGTTTAGACATAATTGCGTGAATCCGGCAAGCATGCAATAAATTAAATATGATGAGACAAATATTTTTATAATTAAAAATCCCTCATTTTAAATATGATTTAAAATTGATATCAAGATAAATAAAGGAAATTTAAATTTGTTTAAATGTTCCTACCTTCCATCAACGGTCAATGTATGTGATGCTACCCGCGGATACGGTCCGGCTCATATTATTGGGGGGGCCCGTCCGTCGGAAAGCTGTACATTGGATCGACAAATGTTGTAAGTTGGGTGGAACTCCCATGGGATCGGCTCATATTATTGGGGGATCCACATGGCGACCGTCCATCACAACTTAATATTGATGGGTCATCTTGACATGTCACTTTAAACGGCGTCATATTATTGGGCCCTTATTGGACATGAGGTAAACACATGGGGGTTGCTTTGGAAGCAATTGGGCTCTACCTCTTGAGAATTATGGTTGGCTGATATTATTCGGGACCATAAGTTTGTCAATTGGACTCCATGTTCTCACTAAGGAAAAAAGTTTCCCGTTTTCACCAGAGGGTGGTGAAATCGTTAAAATAGTGGGAGTGAAATTCATAAAATTAAATTCGCCTATTTTATGTCTTAGTAAATTATTTAAACAATCATTGATATATGTCTGTTTTTCTTTTCAGTATTTCATACGATGAATTCGCGTAATCCTTTATTCTCGATCCTCGAACAAAACAAGTTGACTGGCGCCAACTATACGGAATGGTTCCGGAAGTTGAAGATTGTCTTAACTTCGGAGAAAATGCTCTACGTGTTAGAGAAAGCACCTCCGAAGGAAGCACCAGCTGATGTAAGTCCGGAGGAATTGGCCAAACTTGATGCATGGTGGGACCATGACATCAAGACCAAATGCTATATGCAAGCCTCGATGTCTGATGAACTCCAGAGGCGATTTGAGGACACGGTGAATGCTGCTGACATTCACGCGCAACTCAAGGAACTTTTTGGGGCTCAGTCGAGGGCTGAAAGGTTCGCAACTGTTAAGGAGTTGATGACGTGCCGCATGCGTGAAGGGACTTCGGTCCGTGATCATGGGGTACGAATGATTTGGCTCATACAAAAGTTGGCGACCCTTGATTTGGTGTTGGAGCATGAACTCAATGTGGATTTACTGCTTCTGTCTCTTCATTCTTCATTTGATGGATTTGTGGTAAATTTTAATATGAACAAGATAGAGGCCACCCTTGAAGAGATGGTCAATATGCTCGTTACATATGAATCCACACTTAAGAAGGATAAGCCCGTTTTCTTGGTGGGCTCCTCATCTTCTGCTAAGAAGGGCCAAGTATGAAGGGCAAGAAACGTTCTGCCCCACCCAAGAAAATCGAGCCCGAGAAGAAGCAAAAGACAAAGGCTTCAAACAATGGAAAATCCAAGGATGTTTGCCATTACTGCAAGAAGCCGGGACATTGGAAGCGTAACTGCAAGGAATATCTTGAGCAGTTGCGAACTGCAAAGGGTATGTTCTATATTGAAATTAACGTTTCTCTTAACACTACTTCTTGGGTATTGGATACCGGATGTGGATCTCACATTTGCAATGATTTGCAGGTGATGACAAGAAGTCGGAGGCTTAGAATGGGTGAGACCCAGCTGAGGCTCGGGAATGGTTCCAGAGTTGAAGCTACAGCCGTAGGAGACGTTTGTTTAACTTTGCAGAACGGTTTTAAGTTATTATTAAGAGATGTTTTATTTGTTCCGGATTTAATTAAAAACATTATTTCTGTTTCTATGCTAGATAGAGATGGTTATTCTTGCAATTTTGTGAATGGGATTTGCAATATTTACAAGAATGAATGTTTGATTGGAAATGGACAACTTGAAAACGATCTATACAACTTAAAACTAAAAGACGTTCCAATTAATTATTTTGATAAACCGGCTACAACAAACAAAAGGAAAATCGATAGTCAAAACCCGGCAAACCTTTGGCACGCTAGGCTAGGTCATATTTCCTCAAGGAGGATGAACAAGCTAGTGGGAGAGGGCATGTTTGATATGTCTGATATTAACTCTCTACCTATTTGTGAATCCTGCCTAAAAGGAAAAATGACTAAATCTCCTTTTAAGGGGAAACCTGAGCGTAGTCAGAATCTGTTGGATTTGATCCATACAGATGTTTGTGGTCCATTTAGAGTAGGGACTCAACATGGCCACACCTACTTCATTACCTTTACTGATGATTATTCAAGGTATGGGTATTTATATTTAATGAAATATAAGTCTGAAGCATTTGAAAGGTTCAAAGAATTCAAGGCTGAAGTAGAAAACAAGCTAGGTAAAAGTATTAAAGCACTTCGATCGGATCGAGGTGGAGAATACTTGAGTACCGAGTTTTTGGACTATCTGAAAGAGAATGGGATTCTCTCTCAGTGGACTCCTCCTATGACACCACAGCTTAATGGTGTATCGGAGCGTCGTAATCGAACTTTGTTGGACATGGTTCGATCTATGATGAGCTTCACTGAGCTTCCACCTTCGTTTTGGGGCTATGCGCTTGAAACGGCGGTATTGTTGTTGAACAACGTCCACACTAAAGCAGTGGACAAAACACCATACGAGTTATGGAATGGCAAAGCTCCTAAGTATTCGTACTTGAGGATTTGGGGATGTCCTGCTTACGTGAAGCGGACAGTGGGAGATAAGTTGGATAGTCGATCCAGCTTATGTTATTTTGTAGGGTATCCGAAGAATTCAATCGGATATTATTTCTATTATCCTGCTGAAACAAAGGTGTTTGTTTCTAGGAATGCCACCTTCTTGGAGAAGGAGTTCTTATTGGATAAGAAAGGCGAGATGATGGAACTCGAAGAAGTTCGAGAAGAACCCGAAATACAAAATAACGATCCTACACCTCAGGAACCATTGCTGAACACGCCTGAACCTAGAAGATCCGAGAGGACTTCTAGACCTCCTATTCGATATGGTCTTCTTCTTGAAGGGGATCAAGATGAACCCGACATTGGATGTGATCCAAGAAACTTCAAGGAAGCAATTTCTGATGCGGATTCAAATTTATGGCTTGAAGCTATGCAGTCAGAATTGGATTCGATGCATACAAACCAAGTTTGGTCTTTAGTAGATCCTCCCGATGGAATTGTTCCAATAGGGTGTAAATGGATCTACAAAAGAAAGCTTGGGCCTAATGGTAAGGTATTGACCTACAAGGCGCGATTGGTGGCGAAAGGTTATACTCAAAGGCAAGGAGTTGACTATGATGAAACCTTTTCACCAGTTGCTATGTTCAAGTCCATAAGAATCCTTATTGCCATAGCTGCATGGTATGACTATGAGATATGGCAAATGGATGTGAAGACTGCTTTTCTTAATGGAGACATTAAGGAGGAAATCTATATGAAGCAGCCTGAAGGGTTCACATCCATGGGAAGCGAGCATAAGGTATGCAAGCTTCAGAGATCAATTTATGGTCTAAAACAAGCATCAAGAAGTTGGAACCAGAAATTTGATGAAACAATAAAAGATTTTGGTTTCATCAAGAACCCGGAGGAACCTTGCGTGTACAAGAAAGTAGTTAAGGATGCGGTGACATTCTTAGTACTTTATGTTGATGACATCCTACTCATTGGGAATGACGTAGGGATGTTGCAGTCAACAAAGATATGGTTATCAGGTAGATTCTCGATGAAGGATTTGGGTGAGGCATCCTACATTCTTGGGATACAGATCTATAGAGATAGATCTAAGAGAATGATAGGACTCACACAATCAACCTACATCGACACCATATTGAAACGGTTTTCAATGGATGGGTCCAAGAGAGGACATCTACCCATGTGTCATGGAGTTTCTCTATCCAAGTCTATGTGTCCCAAGACTGATGCAGAGATAGAGAATATGACACATGTACCATATGCGTCAGCTATAGGTAGTATCATTTATGGGATGATATCTACTAGACCGGATGTAGCATTTGCTCTGAGTGTCACGAGCAGATATCAGTCTAATCCTGGTCAAATGCATTGGAAAGCCGTGAAGGACATTCTTAAGTACTTGCGAAGGACTAAGAATATGTTCATGGTTTATGGAGGACGAGAACTCAAATTGGAAGGCTATACCGACTCTAGCTTCCAAAGTGACGTGGATGACTCGAAGTCAACCTCTGGATTTGTATTCATGCTCAATGGCGGTGCTGTCTCTTGGAAGAGTTCCAAGCAGGACACCACAGCGGATTCCACCACTGAGGCTGAATACATTGCAGCATCAGCTGCTGCTAAAGAGGCCGTTTGGATGAGGAATTTCGTCCAAGAGTTGGGCGTCATTCCTGAATTTGTTGGTCCAGTCCCGGTGTACTGCGACAACACGGGTGCCGTTGCTCAAGCAAAGGAACCAAGGTCTCATCAAAGATCCAAACACGTACTGAGGAAATACCACATCATCCGGGAGATTGTGGAAAGAGGAGACATCACTGTCGAACGAGTGGCCTCTGCAGACAATATCGCTGATCCGCTTACTAAGCCCTTGCCAGGACCATTGTTTGACAAACATCGCGAAGCAATGGGTCTACGTAGTATGACTAGTTGGCTATAGGGCAAGTGGGAGATTGAAAGAGTGGGTGCCCAGTGAGCCAACTTGTGGCTATGGGCTTTGATGACTCTTTGTACAAACGATCTTTTGTTTAATGTAATTTACACTTTTATTAATGGCAATGACTTTATATTACTTCATATTGTTATATTGTGATATACTATTGTTGTTTTGATAAAGACCTTGAATATACCATAGTGTATGTAAGATGTGGTAGAACATGGAGATGTCTATCATGAAATACATCTTATAGTCACTGTATATTCTAAACTGTTCCTAGTCGATTGAGCCGTCCGATAATAAGGATAAGGATCGCTCGAGTTTGAGACTAGCATTTGCGATGCGGAGTGCCACGTTTCATTGGTAGGGAACATGGAGATGTTCGAAGCATGCAAATGGATATTCATAGGATGAATAATCGAACTACCCTATCCGGACTTTCCAAGTGGTTATCACTTATCAAGTGGATAAAGTCCGCGGTTTTGGTTGTACACCATTAGTCCTTACGACTTGAAACATCATGGAGACTCTATATGCTAGTGCTGTGCTTTGACTCGTTTACCGACTCTATGGGGGTCATCAGGTGTCAGGATTGGGTACAGTTACGACACATATAGGAGTCAATGCATTGTTGTCAAGGATTCACCACATACTTGCGAGTGTGGATATCCTATGCGATCTGAGGAGATATTAGTGTGACAAATCTCTGGCCAGAGTACTTGATGTGATTTAAGAAATGGTTTCTTAGTAGCACATGCGATGTCACTAATTTGATCTTCAAGATGTATTGCATAGTTATCGAATCTTGAGCGACTCTCGATATACCAATGGTTGTTGATTCGATCGGGATATTTGGATGAAGGGACCGTACTGTACGCTAACCAAAATCTACTGGTTCTTGTAGGCACTATCAGTGATACCTAGGGAATCATGGGGCGATGTTGCTAGGCGCTTTACCATGATTCGTTGGGCAAGTAGGAAATCGTTGTTCCGAGTCACAAGGAGTTGTGAGCCCACGGCTAGCTGTATCCCTGAACCATTGAGGGTCACACAGTGTAATGGAGTTTTAATCCCCGTTGAGATAGTTAAATTTAAAGAGTTAAATTTAATGAACTAAGGAGTTGGACTTCTTAAATAAGAGTAAGGGAGTAGGATTTCCTAAAATGACATAGGGATGGACATTTTTGGAAACCACTGAATTCGGATTCAGGAAAATTTATCTTGACTTTAAAATGTGCAGAAATGGTTTCTGTGCACATTGGTAAAATCGGTTTATCAATCGGAGTCACGATGAATTTTATATTAATTTCTGAACATGCGGGCTTTGCTTGTCGGGCCTCAACTTATGACTAATGGGCCCTAAGGTGTTAGTGGCCTGCATTATAAATAAGTTATTGCAGTACAGAAATTAGACACAACAGGTCATTATTTTGAGAGCAGAATTCGAAAACCCTAGCCCCTCTCTCTCTCTCAATTTCGGCCGAACCACCTCCCTCTCTGCCCGAGAAATTTCGGTCTGTGATTTTGAATCGCAGTCAGGAATAACGAATCAGATTCGTTTAATCTCTTCGCAGAAAACTTTTGATAGATTTTCTAGTGCAATCTATCAGAGGGATTAAACCTCCGTTCGTGGACCTGATTGAAGGAGTTCATCAGTTCCTGGGAGATACAAGAAGCGCAGAGAAATCTGTGTGGTGTCAATAATCTCGCTTCGAGATTGAAGGTAAAATTTAATTAATTGTTATTTGAATTTTACACACACAATAATTTAATCGTTGAATGGTTGATACCCACACCATGGAATTGTTCCATGATAAAATTTTTAAACTTCCGCTGCACCGGGTATCAATCGTGATTGATCTGAACGCCAGTTTTCCAACAGTTTGATGGAAATTTTCACGTGATTTATGGGGATTACGTGAGATGACAAGTCTTGTATATCTGCTCAGATATTAGGTAATTAGAATATCATTCGAATTCAAACTCGTAGCAAGGGAATTCTTTATCAATTTTCGTTGACTCGGCCAGTGGTGCTCATAACTTGAACCATGAAGAGTGCTAGAGTGTAACATCATCTTTGAGATGCAAGAGTAAAGAAGGTTCTACATATGTAGATGAGTTTCACATCTTATGAAGAGAACAAGGAAATTATGGTAAAATTGTTCGCTAGCTTTAGCTAAACAGTTAACAGATGACACTGTAAATCTTTAGCATAAGAAGTGCTTGACAAGAGAGATTTCAATATCAGATACGGTGCAATTTCATGAATATTTTTGGTTTTTGGATTCGAGTAAGTTCTAAGTTCAGTATTGCAAATGTTGTAGTCCAGTAAAGGATCTGAACAACGGTGTATTCAACAGGGTATATTGGTTGCTAGAAGTTAAATTTTCTTGTGGTTTAGATCAATGATCAATCAGCAGTTTTGGGAATCCTGTTTAGGGTACATTCTCAGGGTTGACCAACACCTGATTTTGAGGAAGAATCTCTTAAGGTGAGGATAATGTAGTAGTTTCATTCCCAAAATAATAAATTAACTATCTAAGCATGATTATAATGGTTAAAACATGATTAAAGAATTCTTGAATGAGATTATTAAGTAAAAACTAAGATTCGGGTTGTTTGAAAATGGTCCGGAGGGTTCCAAGTGTTCAAGAAGTTCTGAAGTTCAAACTTGATCTAGGAACAGTTCGGCGTTCTGATCCCTTCGAAAGATAGATTGGAGTTCGGAAGCTCCAATCCTAAGTTCAGAAGATCCAAAAGTTTACCGGAGTTTAGAAGATCCGAAATTTTCCCCGATAGGCAGATATGGGCTTTTTGATTGGTGACTTTATTTGATTTGACAAGGCTAAGTTTGGAATCTCCGAACCCCTAGTTTGGTTACAAACTCTGTCAGCAGCTGTGTTGTCCAATAAAAGGACACGCGTTTGGAGGAGGGAGTTCGGAAGGATGATCAGAAGTTCCAAAGTGCGTTCGGAAGCTCCGAATGTGAGATTGGATGTTACGATCATTTCAATAAATAGAGGTCGAGACCCTCATTTGAAATCGCACAACTTCTCTTCTATCTCTCGTTTCAGTGTTCCTTTGGGGCCTTTTTGGCTTCCTTTCCAGTAGCTAGCGAGATGTTACTGGGATCGTAAGTGGAGTTGCGCCTAGGTTTTGAGACCATCGTAATCAAAGGGCTAATGATGGGTGTAGGTATATTGCTAGACTTAGATTAGCTACTGTGAATAGCTATTAGTCTAGTTAAGGCTGTTGGTAAGTGATAAGTGATATGATGATTAATTTCTTATAGGCTTGGACTTGAGTATCAGAGTGGGTATGTTTAAGTGACCATTTTGATTCAGAATTCAACCCAAACCCTGAAGTGATGCATCAGTGTAAACCACAAAGCCACCAGATCTAGAAAACAATGCTAAAACTGGGGATTTTGTCAAACAACGTCGCAATTCACAAAAAATATCCTCATACTCGGTAGACCAAACAAAGGGAGCATATTTCTTCGTGAAATGGGTCAACGGTCTAGCTATCTGCAAGAAATTCTCAATAAACGACGATAATAACCCACCAGACCCAAGAAACTACAGATCTCTGAAACTATCGAAGGTCGTGACCAATTCAGAATTGCTTATGTCTTACTGGGATCATCTGAAAATCCATCCCTAGAGGTCACATGACCAAGGAATACAACTCGGTAAATCCAGAACTCACACTTGCTAAGACTGGCGTACAACTATTTTTCTCACAAAATCTGCAGAACCGTACAGAGATGGTAGAAATGCTCATCAATGCTGTGGGAGTAGATCAAGTTTTGTCGATGAACACTACCACAAAATTTTACAAGTAATCTTGGAAAACCTTTTTCATCAAATCCATAAATACAGTAGGCGCGTTCATCAGACCAAAATGTATCACTAAAAACTCATAGTGACCGTACCTCGTACAAAAAGATGTCTTTGGAATATCCCCATATCGTACCCGCAACGGATGATACCCAAACCTCAAGTCAATGTTGGAGTACACGAAATTCCTCTGAAGATGCTCAAACAAGTCATCTATGCACGGCAGAGGGTACTTGTTCTTAACGGTTACCTGATTCATTTATCTGTAGTAAATGCAAAGCTGCATCGAACCA
This sequence comes from Henckelia pumila, assembly GCF_033568475.1. NCBI lineage: Eukaryota > Viridiplantae > Streptophyta > Magnoliopsida > Lamiales > Gesneriaceae > Henckelia > Henckelia pumila. The sequence goes on along the minus strand of NC_133122.1, from coordinate 124,035,700 downwards.
TCCTTATTATTGACAAATAACACTGAGGCTCCCCAAGATGAAACACTCGGTCGGATATAATCCTTTTTTAGCAGATCCTGCAACTGTTTCTTTAACTCTCTCATCTCTGAAGATGCCAAATGATAATGTGCTCAAGATATCAGTGATGTCCCTAGCATCATCTCAATAACAAACTTTACCTCGTGGACAAGTGGTGATCCTGAAATCTCATCAGGAAATACATCCGGAAACTCTCGGACCACTGGTATATCCTGAATATCCAAACTGTTTGAGGATGCATCCACATCATAGATAAAGTAGCCTTCCTACCAAAGTCTAAACAAATACGGGATTTCAGAGCAGATACAATAGGCATCGAGGGTTACGCTCCTTCACCGTAGAAATACCAAATATCACCATACTCAGGACAAAACTTTTAGTGACCCGCACCGTGATCACCTAATAATCAGAACCTTAAGCATGCAATTTATCAAAAAGTAATCTTAATTAGAGTAAATTGCGGAACTTAAATAAATCAATACCAGAAAAGCAAAACTTAGTGGTCAATCCTGCCATCCAGCCTTGGTCACCACCTAAACTCCCTGTCCTCAGGAGAACTACCTACATCTACCCCATTTAATGGGTATCCAGACAAAAGAAAATAATCGGAAGTTAGCCTAACACACTCAATAAGATAGAATGATTTTACACTATTATATGTGCATGTATGCAAATGAATTGGGTACCAAGACAGTTAGGTCAAAAAACTAGCTCATTGACCGGGCACAGGGTATATAGCACGTTGTGCCGTTGCCTCGGGAGGTGGCTCATATACCCAATGGATAATGTTGACCTGATACTAGTACAAGTGTCCAACCAATACGGTGACCTGACACAAGACTTACGTATCCAACCATCCACAACTCGTAGGGTGAACACCCTACTACAGGAAACCTCTAGGATAAGGCTCAATATGTTAAATATTAATTTTATATACTTTTAGGAGTCCGTTTTTATTCAAAATAAGCCAAAATAATGACTTTTTACTATCTTTAAAATTCCCTTAATTATATATTTCGGGATTTTATTAAACTTATCTGATTTTAAATATTATTTAGAGCTTTTAAGTTATATATTTCATATTTAAAACCCTTATTAATATTTTAATTATCCTAAACCTTATTTTATTCTAATTACCCTAAACCTACCCCAAAATCCTACGCTCAAAGCTCCCAGCCGCCAACCCCACCTCTCCTTCATCTTCTTCAGTCGGTTTTAGCTCCAAGCCTCCATTGTTGAACGGTTTTCCAAGCTCCAAGTTGGTTGTCATCGCCCCGTCGTCCCGGAATCATCATATACGTCTCCTTCTTTCCATTCAACGGTGCAAGGCATGATTTTCTTCCCTATTTTTTGTACTATATCAGATATTATAGTGTGTGTATTGTGTATGCATCGAAATTTCAAAGTTTTCAAAAAAAGGGTTCGTTTTTATGATTGAAGGCGCACGGTTCTTGTTGTGTTTGGTTGTTCATGCTCATGTTTTCCTCCATGGTTGCATCTAGGCTGCTGGTCAGGGTTCCTAGGCGGTGTGGGGGTGGCCTGGACTCGAATGGCTTGAGTGGTTTGAGCCAAACGAGCCCAGGAAACCACAATGTTCAGACGGCTTCCATGGGAGACGCAGACTAGGGTTCACGGGAAGAAGGGTTCGGCTAAGGGTTCTAGGGTGCATGGGGCTGGGTTAGTGGCTAGGTTCGAACTGCCCAGACATGGGCTACGTCTGGGCGGCGGCACCGATAGCAGCCAAGGAGTGGCTGCTGCTCACGGCCGCAGCAGAAACGAGAGTAGGGGCGATCGGGTTAGGGTTCCAGGTGGATTTCCGGGTTGGGTTGGTGGTCCGGGTCAAGTCAGTGGGTCATGGGTTATGTTAGTTGGGTCCGGGTCCGGGTTAAGTTAGTTTGGCTCGGGTATTTTATTTTGAAGTTAATTAATAAGTTTAAGTGTTTAATTGGGCTAATTAGTTTAATTAAATTAATTGGCTATATTTAATTTTCTTAGTGGGCCTAAATAATTAATTTAAGTTAGTCCACTAATTTTTATGGGCTTCAGAGCCCATGAAAAAATTATTGGGTCAGTCTTCGGGCTTTTGGGCCCATTGGGCCAGATTAGAGTGTTATTGGGCCAGGAAATTTTATTGGGCTTAGAAATGTGTTAATGGGCTTAAGTATGTTAATGGGCCAGCAGTTCAGTACAACCCATGAGAAATTGCATGTGTCCTGAATATATATTTAATTATTTTTATGCATGGAAGTTATTTTTAATATTTATATGTTAGTATGAAATTAAATTAAATATATATGAAGGACACACATTTTATTTAAGTACATGCATTCATGAATAAATTTTTATGCATGATTTAATGTTTAAGGTTGAGCAAAAGAAAATAATTTTTATGTTGGAAGTTGAAGTAGTGTGACAATTTAAGGGGGATTCGTCCCCATATGTGAACTATTGAAGGGCAGTTTACTGCCAATTTAAGGGGTGATTCGTCACCGCCACGTACGTTGGTTTACCACGCTGATCAGTATTTAATGTATGTATGGTTACACTATGGATACGACCTTTCGATGTTAGAAAATACTTTGCTCAACAATGTTTATGTATTATTATGATATTCAAGTTTAATTTAAGTTTATGCTATGTTCATGATATTTTTAAGCATGCTCATTCATGTATATGTTATGTATTAGTATTAAAGTGATTTAAATTATTTAAAACCCTTGTTATGTTAGCATGTTGGGCCTCTAGGCTCACTACACTGATATGGTGCAGGTGAGTACGTAGAGGAGGATGTAGTACCCACCGGCGGCGAGGACCTATGAGCGGACATGCAGTGACCCCATGACCGTTGTCTGAGTCTATATGAATGTTTCGAATATTTTATCATGTTATACATTTTTATTTATTTTCAGTAATTGACATTATTGTATGTTTTTATTTAAATATTTTCAGTGCAGGTAAACTTTAATTTATTTTGCTTTTGTCAGTATTATATTAAATGCATGACTCAGATATTTAATTTATGAAATATTAAAGTTTCGAATTGTTGCATTATTTTATTCAAGTTATTTATTTTTAAAAAAACTACTTATTTTGTGCATATATGTATGAGCATGTATGTACATATTTTTACTTAGTAAGTATATAAAAAAAAAATTTTCCGCATATTTATTTATATTTAGAGAGTTAGGGTCGTTCCAGCTATATAGGGCAGATCTGATGGTACGATCCCTGAGATCGGATTGTTCGATCTTCCCCTTCAACCCCCTCCTAACACGTGTCTTAGTTGGGACATCATTGCTTACGTAATATGATCGGATCGTCCGATCTCAACCTTAGGATCGTTCGATCACCATGAGTTGTCAAATCAAATTCATATCCACTAATCCATACACGATCGGATCATCCAATCCCTCTTCGGATCGTCCGATCTCCATGGAGCCTCTGAACTCAAACCATGCTTCCGAACTCCATGCACTTCGAATGGTCCGATCCTAGGGTTCGGATCATCCGATCCTTCTGATAGCTTGGAACCCTTCGGAATATTTTCGAGTGTTCTGAATCTATTTTCAGCTCCTTAGACTCATTTGAGAATTCTTTAATCATGTTTTAGCCAATTAATCATAATTAGGCACTTGATTAACTTAATTTGTATATGGGCTACTACATACTCCTCCACTTAGGAGATTTCGTCCTTGAAATCTGGACTAAGATAACAGAGCAAAATAATATTGAAACAACTTGTTATTACAATATTGCAGTTTTCAACTGAACTGCAAAATACAATATAATCAAAACAATTCCGGATGTTCAGAATGCATACGAATCTCAAACTCCCAATTCGCCTCCTTAGTGCGTCGACGTTGCCATTGAACCATGACTAGAGTAATGTGTTTATTCCGAAAAACTTTGTCCTTTCTGTCAAAAATCCTCAACGGTCTCTCCACATAAGAAAAATCCGGCTCTAATTGTACTTCTGTCGGATGCAAAATGTGCAACTCATCTACAATGTATTGATCAAGTAATGACAAGTGGAACATGTTGTGAATGCTGGAAAGATACAACGGTAACACCAAAAGGTAAGACACATCTCCGAATTTCTCCAAGATCTCAAACGGACCAATGAATCTAGGCACTAACTTTACCTTGAGACCAGATATCATCACCTTTCAGAAAGGTGAAACTCACAAGAAAACATGCTCCATGGCTCAAAATGCAAAGGTCTGCGCTTAGTGTTTGCATTGCTGGCCTGCCTATCTTGTGAAATCTTGACCCTCTTCCTGATCAATTCAACTTTATCCACAATTATTTGAATCAAATCTGGTCCCTCAACTTGTTTTTCCCCTACTTCATCCCATAATAAGGGGAACTACAACAGCTACCATAAAGAGCCTCAAACAGTGTCATGAAAATATTGCGATGATAGCTATTGTTATAAGCGAACTCTATCATCGGCAGATGATCTTGCCAAGATAACCCAAAATCCATTGATGAAGCCCTCAGCATATTCTCTAATGTTTGAATAGTCCTTTCGGACTGACTGTCAGACTTTGGATGATACACTGTGCTGAGACTCAAAGTGGTACCCAAGGCTCGTTGAAAACTTTCCCAAAATCATGAGGTGAACCTCAAATCTCTATCGCTGACAATACTCAGTGGCACTCCATGCAACCGCACAATCTCTTGGATGTACAATCTTGCCATAAGATCGAAACTGAACTCGCGATTATATGGAAGAAAATGAGCAAACTTGGACAATCTGTCCACCACAACCCGAATGGCATCACACTGCCTGGAATAAATTGGAATATGGGTGACAAAATCCATCGTCAAATGCTCCCACTTCAATTCTAGAATTTCCAAACTATGCATCAGACCACTTGGTCTTCGATGCTCCGCCTTAACCTGCTGACAAACAAGGCATCGAGAAACATACTGGTAAACACTGTGCTTCATCCCTTTACACCAGAATATCGTACGTAGATCCTTATACATCTTGGCACTTCTTGGGTTCGCGGTGAATCTACTACGATGAGCTTCAGACAAAATCTCTTCACGCAAAGACGAATCCTCAGGTACAACCGCTATACCAGACAAGCACAACAACCCATCAAACTAAAAATGGAAACCAGAGGTGTTGCCTCCCTGAGCAAGCCTGGCTATATTTTGCGTCTTTGGATAAGAAAGATGAATTTCTTGGATATGAGCAAACAACGCTGGCTCAGCTAACACTGAAAAATACTCGAATCTCTTGTTGATCTATCTTGTGGCAAAAAGTGAAACCCAAAGAACCCCACTCATGAATAGCACTTTACATCGCACTAGTATGAAGGGAACTAACATAACCATTACGGCTGAGCGCATCCACAGCTGGATTTACAGAACCCGGATGATACTTGATCTCACAATCATAATCCTTGAGAAGATCTATCCAACGACGTTGCCTCATGTTCAATTCAGCCTGAGTGAACAAATACTTGAAACTCTTGTGGCCAGAATAAATCTAAAAACGTTCACCGTATAGGTAATGTCTCCAAATCTTGAGCGCAAACACTATCGCAGCAAGCTCTAAGTTATGCATTGGATAATTTCTTTTGTGAGCCTTCAATTGCCTGGAAGCATAGACAATCACATGTCCATTCTGTGTCAACACACATCCCAAAACCTTTAGAGATGCATCTGTCTAAACCACATAACCATCAGAACCCGATGGCAAAGCAAGAACAGGCACACTAGTCAGAATTCCCCTCAACTCATCGAAGATCTGCTCACATTCCACGGACCAGACAAAAAGAACATCCTTCCTTGTCAACTGCGTCAATGGTCTAAAAATCCGTGAGAAATTCTTGATGAATCATCCGTAGTATCCTGCCAAACCCAAGAAACTATGAATCTCAGAAGCTGTCGTCGAACCCGACCAATTCAGAATAGCTTTCTTCTTACTCGTATCCACTGAAACACCATCCCGAGAAATGACATGACCGAGAAACACTACTTGATCAATCTAGAACTCGCACTTGCTGAACTTGGCATACAACTGCCTCTCTCGAAAATTTGCAGTACAACTCTCAAGAGCTGTGCCTCGATGCTGCAGGAATAAATCAAAATGTTGTCGATAAACACCACGACGAACCTACCCTGTTCATTAGGGGTGTGAAACTCAACCCAATACGATAACCCGACATGAGTCGACCCAAAAAATATCAGGTTAGGGTTGGGGGTTTTTGGGTTTGGGTTGAATCAAGTTATCCCGAAAGCTAAGGCGAAAAAATAATCGGGTTCGGGTCAACCTGAGTAGACCCAAAATGTCCCGAAACTTTTAATTATTATTATTTTATATAAAATTAAGATATATTTACTAAATTTTTATACGTTTTATGTTTGAAAAAAAATTATTATATAGATATAATAGATTTTCGTCATTTAATGTTTATTTTATACAATTTTTTTTAAAAATAATTTTAATTTTTTTTAATAAGTATACTTTAAATTTTCTACAACTAAAAGTTCAAATTTAAATTATATATAAGCTTAGATTTTGTTATTATGTGATTAAATTAAATATTACTCTTATTATGTGTGTTTTGAATTTTTATTTAATTATTTTGTTAAAAAAATATAAAAAATTAAATCGGGTTGGTTTGAGTTGATCGGGTTAGTCGGGTTAGTCAAGTTCGGGTTTGGGTTGGGCATTTTTGGGTTGATTCGGGTTCGGGTTGAGAAATTTTTTATAATTATTTTTGTCAACCCGACCCGAACCACCCGACCAACCCGAATTGACACCCCTATTGTTCATTTAGTCCATGAACACTATTGGTGAGTTCGTCAAATCAAAAGACATCTCATAGTGACCATACCTCGTACGAAACGCAGTCTTCGAAACATCCTCATCACAAACTCGCAACTGATGATATCCCGATCTCAAGTCAATCTTGGAATACACTGAAGTTCCCTGAAGCTGATCAAACAAATCATCAATGCAATGTAAAGGATACTTGTTCTTAATCGTTACTTGGTCCAATTGTCTGTAATCAATACAGAGACGCATAGAACCATCATTCTTCTTGACGAATAAAACAGGCGCTCGCCAAGGCGAAACGCTCGGACGAATATATCCCTTGTCCAACAAGTCATGCAGTTGCTGCTGTAACTCCCTCATCTCTGATGGAGTCGGACAATAAGGTGCACGATAAATCGGTGCCATTCCTGGCATGAGCTCAATCCCAAACTCAACCTCGCAGACTTGGGTAAACCCTGGAATCTCATCAGGAAAAATATCTGGGTACTTGCAGACAAATAGAAAATCCTCAAGAGTTCTAATCCCCATGGACGCATCAATAATATAGATAAGATAGCCTTCTCCACCAGCCTCCAAAGCCGACAAGCTCTCAAAGCTGATACCAAAGGCATAATAGGTCGGGCTCCCTCACCATAGAAAAACCAGCTTTCACCCTCAACCGGACGAAACTGTACTATCTTCTTATAGAAGCACACAATAGCTCTATACGGAGTCAAAAGATCTATACCCAAGATACAATCAAAATCCTCCATCGCTAGAATTATAAGATTCGCCGCTATCTTAGAACCCTCGAATACTAAACAGAAACCCAAGACTAATCGCTTAAATAAAGAAGAATGACCTGTCGGGGAAACAGAAACCACTACATTGAGAGACACATATGAAAATCTATGACGCTTAACAAACCGTGCAGAAATTAAAGAATGCGATGCACCGGTATCAATAGAATGAATGCAAGAATACCGCATAGAAGAAATGTACCTGCGATAACATTCTCATTCTCGTACTTATCTGATCTTGACTCAGCACAAATACCTGCCCAAAAACACAAGGCCTTTGATTGGTTCTCCCAATAGACTGTGCTTGAGACCTCTACGGAATGGAATCCTGAGAACCAGAACTAGACGCTGGTCCTTCAGAAGCTTGCGGGAAATATCTCTTCATGTGGCTAACCTTGCCACAATAGAAACAAGCTCCTATCCCAGACACTTCTCAGCAGGATGACGACGTCAAAAAGTCGCACAATGAACCTGGATTTTATTCTTCCCAAAATGATTAACACCACCTAAACCGAAACCAAAATAATAAGAAGACACACCCTGATTCTTGAAAGATTTAGTCCTCGGGCCCAAAACATTGGTTGGTCTAGATGAGAGAAAATACCTGTTACGCCGAATAATGTCCTCCGCCTGACTAATGTTGCGTAATTTTGTGCCCGCAGTGCACAATGTCAAGTTTCAATAAAGTGTAAGTAGAGTGTCGATCTCACGAGGAGTAATGTGAAAATTATTCAATGCTTGTAATTAAAATAGTCTAAACTTTATCTAAAAAATTAAATTAAGAGTTTTGGTTTTCAAACTTAAATAAATAATAAATTATAGCAAAGCTCGCACACAACTTCAGAAAAAAATATCAATGAGAGAAAATGGTCTAGAGGTTTTGATTTCATCTGGTTTCGACAATAACTACTTCTAATTAAATCATTTTAATGAATTTTATTCAATTAATAGCCAAGAATACTTAAATTATATTATTTCTCTATCCCGGGCAATAAATAATGTGTATCAACTAAGGTTCAATTTCAATATCCCTATTAAAAATCTATTCTTAGTGATATGTGTAAAATGATGTTCTTTCTAAAGATCCATTAACGTTATATACTTTCCCGAGCTATATAAACAATTAACAGTATATTTTCTGATGGTCCTATTCAAAATCTCCTCTCCCGAGAAATGATTTCAAATAAATATAACAATTCAATTAGTGATCAATTAATTAAAAAGACTATCAAATCTAGAAAAAAATAATTAATCTAGGAGAATTCAATTCAATAAAAATAAAAATTTGTAGAAGTGTCTACACCAGGCTACGTCAAACCTCTAAACTAATAAAATTTAGTTCTTAATCAAAATTTTGTAAAAACAAATCATATTCAAAAATTTAGACATCAATTCAATAATAATAAGTTCAAAAGGAAGAAAACAAATCCGAATATTCGATACCGTGTTCGGTCAATCGATCTTATTCTTTGTTCCAGTTGAAGCTCTTCTTCACATTTTGCAGATTTCTTCTTTAAAGTTTATCTCCAAATCTCACGAATCCCTCTTTAATTTCTGTTGTGTTGTGCGTTGTGCTGCTGCTGCTCTTTTCTAATCTTCTCAATCTCTTTTATATGTCGCTTGAGATGCCCAAGATCAAGCCCAAGAAAATCACATCTCCAAAATTTCCAAAACTCTGTATTTTTTCATGTTTGCGTAGTAGCGCAGATGCGCGATTTTCAGTACAGAAGTGCTTTTCTTTCATTCTCCAGATATTGCGAAGAGGCGCCTCCTCCAGCGTATATGCGCATAACCAATCTTCATGTTTCTTGAATTTTGCGCAAATGCTCCTATTTCTAGCGCATATGCACTTCATTATTTCCTCTAGGTACTTATTTTAGGTGCAAAAGCGTAACATCTTGCGCATAAGCTCTTTTCTTCAAGTTTCTTCTTTAAGCGCTTATGCCCTTCAATTAGCGCATATGCGCTAAATATTTCTCCCCATTGGCGCTTCTGCTCTTCTTACCATGTAGAAGCGCTTCAAATCTTCCCAAATCTCACCAAGCTTTGCGCAGATGCCCCTATTTCTTGCGCAGATGCGCATCACCTCTTGTCCAACACGCTCATCACCTCTTCTTCCTCTCGCATATGGTTTTATGCAGCGCGTGACAAATTTCAAAAAATCATATCTCGCAATATAACCGTCGGATTGATCTGAAATTTGGACAACATTTCTTAAACATCTTAAAATTCATTATGAACGCTGAAGATTGGATTTATATTTATTTATCATCCCCAGTAATTTTTTGAATTTTTCTATCCCGTAATTCGTCTTCCGTTTCTTCTTGGTACTTTTCTTCCAATCCTTGCATTTCACAAAAACAACAACAAATATGCATAAAACCCACTCTATATATCACAAAATAAAAGCTAAATAATATATAAATTAAGTGCATAAATTGCACTTATCAACAACATCGACTTACCAGACCCTCATAAGTCATGTCGTCACCAACAAAAACACGGTCATGGATGTCCGGACTAAGACCTTGAAGGAAAAGATCATATTTTGCCATGGAGCTGGCAGAAATATGCGGAAAATACGACAATAGCTCAAAGAAATTATGTTGATACTCGTCGATAGACATTGTGCCCTACTTCAGACTCAGCAGCTCACTATCCTTCGACTGTCGAAGTGCAGGAGAAAAATATAGCTTCTGGAAGGCTGCGCGAAACTCTGCCCAAGTAGTTGCGCATCTCTTGGCCACGAGAGGTGTAGACGTGGACTTACACCACTTACGAGCACGCCCCTCCAGTAGAAAGTTCACAGTCTCCTTTTTCTGCTCCTCTGTGCACTGAAACTCCCAGAAGCGGTTCTACATGTGTTCTAGACAATTCTCCGCATCCTCCAGAGACTCACCTCCAACTAAAGCTTTGGGACCCATATGTATGAACCTATGCATACTAAAGCGGTGACGTTCATCACGATGATGACGATGGCCTCGACGCGTTCACGATCGTCCTCGTCACCCCAACGTACACTGGCGCTACCGTGACTCTCATCATAGTCTGCCATCTGATAAGAGGAAACAATGATTATAGCAAAAACAGCTTTTCTAGATCCCAAATTCAACGCTTGCTCTGATACTAATAAATGTAGTGACCCAACCCGGAATCACTAATTAACCAAAACTTAAAGCATGCAAATCAACTTAAAAGTGGTAAATCAGAAAATTCAGCTGAAACGTAAACCATAAATACAAAATCACTGGCAGAAAAACAGGGCTAAAATCGAATAATGTTATAATATTCCATCAAATGGAAAGCACTAAAATCGATAACTAACAACCTGATACGAAAATAGGCAAAACCACGAAACCACTGCAGATCAACGACCGTTACCTCTGAGTCCGTCCAACCTAATTCCTACCCCATATAATAGGGTGTCCAACACAAAACACTATGAACTTGAGCATAAAACGCTCAGTAGAGAAGTACAAATATACATATATCATGCATGAACATGCAATATGATGGTTACTGGAAAAACCTATCCAGAAGACTGCTTAGTCAAGGCTTCATGGTATGTAGCATGCTGGGCCGTCCCATCAGGAGGTGGCTCCCATACCATAAAATTATGGATATATCCGGATCCAAATTCATGGAATCCATCCACTAGAAATGCGGGTCTGAGCGACCCCTACTACGGCTATGCAATCAAGGCATAAAGCTCAACATGTTTACGCATGCAGCATAATATCAAAGCATATATGAATGCCAGAGAAAACACTCAAACATAATACATGTATATTAAACTTGTTATCTCGGATAATACGTCCGTACCTCTATCAGACAACTCAAGCACCCTAGCAACCTAGCAGTCCAAGTACTCAAAGTTCAAGCCTATAAGAAATAATCACCATATCGCTTATAATACTCTAAAATCCTTAACTAAGCTATTACATACTCTCCAGTTTCTATAGGGATCCAATGTTATACCTGCGTCCGTCGTCAGCCCGTTGATGGATACTACCTCAAAACTTTGGCAGAACTCAACTATTATCTCTGTAGCGCTCCGCCAATCTCGGCCCTCCAATAGGACACATATAAAGCCCTAAAACTGAGCTAGAATGAGAGAGGAGAGGAAATGGTGCAAGTAAAATGGGCAGCTCTTGGACCCTATATATAGGCGCAGATTGGATGGTCCGATCTCCCCCTTCAACCCCCTCCGGACACATGTCTTTACTGTGATGTCACTGATTACATAATATGATTGGATCGTCCGATCTCAACGTTTGGATCTTCCGATATCCATGATCGTCAAATAAAATCCATATCCAATTATCCATACACGATCGTATCGTCCGATCTTCACTAAGCCTCCGAACTCAAACCATGCTTCCGAACTCCATGCACTTCGGATGGTCCGATCCTAGGGTTCGGATTATTCGATCATTCCGATATCTTGGAACACCTTTGGGCCATTTTCGAGTGTTTTGAATCTATTTTTAAACTCCTTAGAATCATTTGAGAAATCTTTAATCATGTTGTAGCCAATTAATCATAATTAGACACTTGATTAACTTAATTTGGATACGGTCTACCACACGTGTTGTCTACGGTGTCGGCAACACCAAAGATAACATGTAGCGAAAACATAAAACATGAATAAATAATAAAAATCAAAGATAATTATGCACAAGTAACTAGTACTTGTACGGTTTCTCGGGGCCAAATAATATCACTAAAAAAACGCAGATCAGTTTACAAATCAATACTAGTGATTTCTATAGAAAACAAAAACCAAAAACTAAATTTCTCAAATTGTATCCTAAAATAACCAGAATAAAAATATAATCAGATGCAAATTCCATATGCCAAAATTAGAGAAACAGAAAAGATCTTCAAAAAATACTATGCACTAAGTGTTGTCTTCGATGTCTCCGACATTCAAGATAACACAGTATAAAGCAGCAACGATGACTACATAAAATATTCAGGAAAATTTCTTTGAATTCTTCGGCGTGATTTTTTTTTCTCTTTTGCTCGGTGATTCAACGTCTGAAGAAGATGTCTCATTTGTGTGTAGCAATCTATTTTATAGATGAGTGTCCAAGACAATATGACATTCCTTAGATAGAGCCCTACAAAAAAAAAAAAAAGAAAACAAATTTTATTAGTAAAATGACTCTTTTAAACACAAGAATTCATATTTTGATAAAAATTAATAATAGTAAATCTGGAAAATACTATATCAAGATTATAAGAAAAATATTTAATCTAGAAAGACAAAAATCATAATTTAAATCTTTATCAATTTAGGAAAATATCATCAAGGAATTTATGTCTTTTATGGCAAGCCATATTCCTTTCAATCTCTCAATTTTTGCCTTTCGGGACAAAACAAACACAAATGAGTTCAAACAAAAACTCCCCCTATTTATCCTCTTGAATAAGTAAGTATCCCCCTAAATGTGTTGTCTCTCGTGTTGGAAACACAAGAAATAAAATGTAATAGATCAACATAGGGAACCTATAACATTTATATCATAGCAAAGTTTTTGGGAGTTAAACTAATCAGAGCACATGTTAACAAATTAAATAAGAGCAATTAGAATACGAGATCCAAGAAATATAAGAGCAATGGGACCAGAGAAAATCAGAATGATATATTAAGAAGCAAAGCACACAATAAAAAACTTAAGAGCATTAAAACTGAAGAAGCAGGACTAAGATTGATCATCAACGGTAGCATCAGCTTCGGCTACTTCCTCAGACTCTTCAGTCTCTTTTTCATAATCTCCCTGAGTCCTAGATAGACCAACTTGTTCAGTATGTGTGCCATCTTCCTTTTTTTTTGTCAATGGAGAGCCATTTCCAAGAAAATCCTATGTAGGGACTCAACCCAGATCACCTACTAAATCACTTATTAAGAATTCAATTAGAGATAATCATAAAAAAAATTCAAACAGCGGAAATGAAGCGAGTTAACAATCCGAACCGATAGTATACAACTGGTGACTAAAAACCCAAAGTAGCAATAGCGTTATACAACCAAATCGAACCGTATCAAAACCTACTGAAACAACCCTAAAGAATAAACGCAACACAGCGGCCACTAGTCCACACTCAACCCTGCCTCAAACCACTAGCCTATCCCAACCGGAGCCCTGTCCCGATGAATGGGATGTCCAAGAAAACACAATACAAGGACGTGAGTGAACTATGCTCAGAACGAAAGCACGAGTATACAAACCTAATATGATGCATGAAAATGATGGGGTACTGTTCAACTGTAACGTCCTGCTCAGTCTAGGAACCAATGAGCGTATAGTACCATCTATGATCAACTCCGCTTGGTACATCCACACACTCGACAAGGATCACTGTAGCGTCAGTCTCTATAATCACATAATCTCCTAGTGTCAAAAAATATAACAAGAATGTAGGGCTGAGCGACCCTACAAAACTAGCTATCTTCAAAATAGATTCAGTTTAACATGAACATGCACATGCAGCATAATATATAAAGCATTAAAGCATGGATTATGACACAAAAAATGCAACATATAAGCATGCGTACTCGTTGGAAATCTCAGTCGTTGGCAAACCTACAAGACAAAAATTATCATATCACTAAAGCTGGTCTAAAGGTCTTAACTAAGCCAATAGATACTCCCTAATACTACTAGGGATCTCGGACTATACCTGCGTACGTTGTCAGCCCTTTGCTGTCGAAGACCCCAACTCCTGAGCACCGCTTCGCAGCTTTTCCAAAAGAGCCTAGCTATTGATCGACCCTAGATTATATGGTTGTAATTGCCCCAAAGAGCTCAAGACAAGAGAGGAAAGAAGTGTGAATGAGAAATAAATCTGATTCTCAGATACCCTATTTATAGGCGACGATTGGAAGCTCTGAACTCTCAATCAAAAGCTCCAATCTCAGCAAGCAAGCCACATTCCTAACTATCCTGATCGAAAGCTCCGGTATCCACTTCAGAAGTTCCGATCTCCACTTCGGAAGTAATGATCACATGCATGCATCTGTGTGTCTCAATGCTGGTAACACATCACTAGTGCACTTTTCCTAACCTTCGAAATCTCCGAACTCTCGTTCGGAAGGACCATAAGCTTTAATCACTTGGTTAATTTAGAGTTGAATTCCTTAATCATGTTTTACAACTTAACCTTGTATAACAGGGTACGGGTTACTACATTATACCCACCTAAAGAGATTTTGTCCTCGAAATCAATATTGAGGAAAAACTGTTAATCAACACCACAAAATGTCTTTATTACATCTGAACATTGCAAGATATAATTACTGAATTCAAAAGAAAGTACAACACTCAAAGAACTCGGGATGCTTTGAACGCATGCGACTTTCTAACTCCCAAGTCGCTTTTTCCGTGCCACTCCGCTGCCACTGTATCATGACCAATGGTATGCGCTTGTTCTGTATCACTTTCTCTTTCCTACCGATGAACCTGAGAGGCCTCTCCACGTATGACCGATCCTGATCTAGCTGAACCTCAGTCGGGTGCAAAACATGCGACTCATCAGCTACATATTGCCGCAACAAGGATACGTGGAACACATCGTGAATACTGGAGAGATAGCATGGAAAAGACAAATGGTAGGCTACATCTCCAACTTCTCAATAATCTCAAAAGTATCAATGAACCTCGGTGATAACATACCTTTCAGCCCAAATCTCATCGCCTTTTGGAAAGGTGAAACTTTCAAAAAAACATGCTCTCTAGGCTGAAACTATAATGGTCTGCGCTTTGTGTTGGCGTAGCTAGCCTGCCAATCCTGAGCAGCTTTGACTCTCTGTCTTATCAAATCCACTATGTCAGCAATTTTCTGAACTAACTTCAGTCCCTCCACTTGAAGTTCACCAACCTCAGTCCAAAACAGAGGTGTACGACAATGACTTCCGTGCAAGGCCTCAAAAGGTGCCATGACGATACTGCGATGGTAACTGTTATTATATGAAACTCAACTAAGGACAAATGATCTTACCATGCTGGACCAAAATCTATCACAGAAGCCCTGATAATGTCCTCAAGAGTGCGGATTGTCCTCTCTGACTAATTGTTAGTCTTCGGGTGATAGGCGGTTCTCAGAATCAATGTAGTGCCCAAAGAAATCTTGAAGCTACCCCGAAACCTGTAACTAAATATTGGATCTCAATCATTGACGATGCTCTTAATAATTCTTGGAGTCTAACAATCTCCTGGATGTACAACTTTGTCATACGATCAAAAGAAAAATCCCGGTTATAAGGAAGGAAGTGCGCAGACTTAGACAATCTGTCTACTAAAACCCAGTTCGCATAACTGTTTCTGGAAGACCACGGTAAGTGGGTGACAAAGTCCATTGTCACGTGCTCCCACTTCCACTCAGTAATCTCTAGACTCTGGAGCAACCCCTTGGGTCATCTTTATTCTGCCTTGATCTGCTGACACACCAGGAATCGCGACACAAACGGGCACACTTTGCTTCAAACCCTTCCACCAAAATCCCGTACGCAGATCCTTGTACATCTTCATGGTGCCTGGGTGCAAAAAAAATTTGCTACGGTGAGATTGAGTCAAGATCGCGTCTCAAAAATATGATTAATCGGGGACTACTACTAGGCCAGATAGACACAACAAACCATCTGCCTGAAGATGAAAAGCAAAAGTGCTATCGCTTTGAGCCAACTAGGCTAACCTCTAAGTCTTTGAATCTAAATGATGATCTTCCCTGATTTTTTAGTACAAGGCTGGTTCTGCAAGCAAGGAAAATACTCGAATCCCCTGCTGTTCCTCCTTGTGACGGAAAGTAAATCCCAAGGAACAACACTCATGTACCACTCTAGAAACATCACTGATACGAAGGGAACCGTAGTAGCCCGATTTGAAAAATAAGAGATTAACTATCTAATCATGTTTAAAATGATTAAAAAATGATTAATGAATTCTTGGATGAGATTATTAAGTAGAAAATTGGATTCAGAATGTTCGGAAATGGTACGGAGGGTTCCAAGTTATTGTAACGGACCACTGTATCAAGACGGGTCTTTCCAGCGTGCTTATGTCCTCACTCACACGCACCACCCTGAGAAACTTCCTAGGGAGTCACCCATCCTATAATTTTCCCAAATCTAGCACGCTTAACTTTGAAGTTTTTATGGGATGAGCTCCCGAAAAGAAGATGCACATTTTTTTATATGAGTAGTACATAAAAAATATTTTAACCTCTCCTCAACTATGCAGTCTCATACCTACACCATCTCAGAATCCCTCTCATTTCGGCAGGATCGGTTCATTCATTTCTCCCTCCGCCAGAAGCCTACCAGGAGCCGCTCATTGCCCGTGAAACCTCTTGGCACCGACGATCACTCCTCGCCTCCTTAGCCCCGGGCGTCACATGCCCACCAGCTTCAGCTTGGTTTGTCCCCGAACCATACCATACTAAGAGAGTTCGTATCTGATACCTTTTGTAAAGACCCACTATATCAATACGGGTCTTTCCAGCGTGCTTATGTCCTCACTCACACGCACCCTGAGAAACTTTCCAAGGGGTCACCCATCCTATAATTTCCCCAAATCAAGCATGCTTAACTTTGGAGTTCTTATGGGATGAGCTCCTGAAAAGAAGATGCACCTTCTTGATATGAGTAG
Organism: Henckelia pumila; assembly: GCF_033568475.1. Classification (NCBI taxonomy): domain Eukaryota; kingdom Viridiplantae; phylum Streptophyta; class Magnoliopsida; order Lamiales; family Gesneriaceae; genus Henckelia; species Henckelia pumila. The sequence continues at coordinate 124,018,436 of NC_133122.1, read as the reverse complement.
TACATATGGAATCTTTTAACCTCTCCTCAACTATGCAGTCTCATACCTAAAATCCCTCTCATTCCGGCAGGATCGTTTCATTCATGTCTCCCTCCGCCTAGAAGCCTAACAGGAGCCGCTCATTGTCCTTGCAACCTCTTGGCAACGGCGATCACTCCTCGCCTCCTTAGCTCCAGGCATCACAATTATCCAGTAGTTTGGAAGGTCCGAACTTGAGCCAGGAATAGTTTGATGGTTTCGATCCCTTCAGAAGATAGATTGGAGTTCTGTAGCTCCGGGCAGTTCGGAAGCACCGATCGTGAGTTCGGATGATCCAAATGTTTCTCCGATAGGAAAATATTGGCTTTATTATTGGTGAGTCAACCTGATTTGACAAGGATAAATTTGGAAGCTCCGAACCCCTTGTTCGGTAGTCCGAACTCTATCGGCAGCTGTGTTGTCCAATCAAAGGACACACGTTTGGAGGAGGGTGTTCGGATGGACGATCGGAAGTTCCGAAGTGCATTGGGAAGCTCTGAATGAGAGATTGAACATTCCGATCGTGGTCTATGAATAGAGGTCGAGATCCTCATTTGAAATCACAAAACTTCCAATCTATCTCTCATTTCAGTGTTCCTTTGTAGCTTTTTAGGAGTCTTTTCGGAGGCGAGGCGCTACTGGGATCGTAACGGAGTTGTGCCTATGTTTTGAGGTCATCGTCATCAAAGGGCTAACGAAGAATGCATATATATTGCTAGAATAGGATTAACTGCTGTAAGTAGCTATTAGTCTAGTTAAGGATTTTAGTAAATTATAAGTGATATGATGATTATCTCCTTATAGGCTTGGACTTGAGTACCCGAGTGGCAAGGTTGCTTGAGTTGCATGATTTAAGTTACGTACGTACTAACTGAGATATTCTGGTTGAGTATGCATGTTATATGTTTACATGGTTTTTATGGCATGGCTTATGTGCATTTATTATGCCATGGTTATTACTGCTACATAGGCGCCTATACATTGATATTAAGAGTAGAAGGGTCGCTCAGCCCCGAGTTATTGTGTGAATGGATTCCATTGATTTGGGTCCAGTTATTTCCTCGATTTATGGTATGAGAGCCACCCATTGATGCGGCGGACTAGCGTAATACATACCATGACGCCTTCAGACTGAACAATGATTTTAATCATGATAGGTTTCCGGTACCCATTTATTTTCATTTGCATTCATAGCATGTGCATACTCAGACCTTCGTGCTGAGCATTGTTTTCGCTCATGTCCGTGTATTTTCCTTGGACACCCCATACAGCGGGGCATTTGCAGGTTTCCCAAGTTTTGGGACTAGTGTGTAGTTGGTGATCAAGGGTTTTTTACTCAGTTGGTGACAATAGGGCTAGCTATGATTGACCCTCTTGTGCTTTAAGTTTTCGATTGGGTTGTATATTATTTTTGTTTTCAATTATTTACTGGTTGTATTATTCCGGATTAGTATTTGATTTATGTTTCGGAAGTTATCTTAAATTATTGTTGTTTAATTTTTAATTGCATGCTTAAGTCTCTATTAATAGGTAATTCTAGAGCAGATCATTACATTTATGGTGTCAGAGCATGCATTAGATCTTTGAGATATAGAACCTTCTGTTAGGTGATTACCATTAGGACATTTTAGTAAAGGGATAAACTAGATGACGAGAGTAACCATGTCAGCAACGGATGTTGGGGAAATGACAAAAGACATCTTCGGATCGCCGTCACCAAAACAATCATCGTAGATTTGATATGCATAGATCTATCCGGTTTGAGCCTATACCATTGATGGAAAATGAGGCACCGAAGGTTGTAGAGGATTGGTTGGGGCACATGGAGGGTTGTTTACAATAATTTCCAGATCGAAGGAGTAATCTGTAAAGATTCTCCACTAGTAGTTGGAGAGATTGTCATGAAGGACTTGCCTCATCTACCAGATAATGGACCCCACAATATTTGAAGGATTCGTTAAATTGGTAAGGACTTGTAGATCTTGGGAGGAAGAGGTTTTGCTAGAAGTCTACATGGACTCTTAGTAGAGGCAGTCTAAAACCTCACGTTCAAGATTAGTGGATACCAGGATTCATATGAAAATTTAGTTGTATAAGGTATCTTAGTCAAAATGGAAGATTTTCGCATTAGTCAGATTGCAAGTATTTTCATTGTAAGTAATTGAATCATTTTTATTATTGATTCCAGAAATTTGGAAATTTCCTAGTGGTTGTAACTAAGGAATTATAATAATAATTGTATTAAACCTGGTTTAGTGGTTTAATGTTTCAGTGTTGGATTCTTCAGTTGATTCCAGTAATTGTTTCTAGTTGATTAGTGTTTAACTACTGTGAATCATAGATTATTTGTGTAACCTGGTTGTAAGTATTTTCCATGTGATTAGTTCTAGGCATTTCCCTAGGATAATTGGGTAAGTTTGTGATCTAGTATTGTTTCCAGGGATGATGAGTTTCATCAGGGGGCATGATTTATAATGATTTGATGTATGGTTTGATCTAGCTAGTTTTCCTAGACCAGTTAATTTAGATTGAGAACTTATTGGTTGTTTCCCTGGATGACGAGTTTCATTGGGGGCATATTAGTGGTTTATACCACGTGGTGTGGACTATGTTGGTTTTTTATTTGGATGTTTGAGGAGGCGCGACCCTATGCCGGTGTTTTTTTTGGGAGCGTTTCATGTTCCAGATAGGCTTACATGGAAGGATAGCTCAATCTTGATGTTTTACACAGCCGCAAAAAGGGGTATAACTACCAGGAGTATTTTCAGTGATGGCTGAATTCATTTGTTTTAGTTTGGTACTAGGTTAGTACCAAGGAATTATAGTATATTTATCGTCTGATTTTGTCAGAGATTCAGATTAAGGTTTTCGTTTGACAGTATTGTTTGAGACAGAGGATTATTCCTTGACTAAGAGTAAGTTCAGAACTAAGTATGCAATAAAATTTCCATTGAGGATTTGACTGGAGTATTTCTAGTTAATAGATTCAGTCTAGGGCAGGGTTCGTGCCAATAGTTACTTGCAGCTATCATCTGACATTGTCAGAGGTAGGAAGGATAAATCTTTGGTGTAAGATTTTTGTAATTCCAACACTCTTGGAAAAGGTAATTTATTGATTGACTGTGATTCCAATAATTGATCAAAGAGAAATCTAAGTTCAAAGATTATATTGATCCATATTGTTGGATTCCAGTAGGAATCAGGAATCGAAATTGGTTGGCTTAACTTGGTCGAGATTTTGGCCGCAGTCAATTTAATATTAGTAGATGATACAGTCGTGTTAGTAGTGATGACTTGTAGTTATGTCATAGTGGAATGTAAACACTAGCGACAATGATAAAAATTCTGGGAGTCGGTTGTGCCTTAGGACTGAGAAAGGGAAGATTTCCCTGAGACCGTTAACACATACCATTAGAGTTTTTACGCTCAGGAGATTCCAGTAGCTCGTATAATTTGGGGAATGTGAATATCCTTACCAAGGATAGAGGAAGAGATGTTTGATCGTTGGAATCTTTGTACGATCAGATATGATATCTAAGATGAATTCTGTTTGGAGTGAGACTTTGTGAGTTGCAGTGGGGTAAGTTGTTGTGACAAATGAATCAGGTCAGTTCATTGATGAATGAGCTGAGTCTTTTCAAAACTAGAGATAAGAGATTTATTGGTTCAATCAAGGAATGATTGGCCCTATGATGTGAGGAATTTCTTGCAGTTTATTCATATGATTCATAGTTGCGGTATTGTAAGAACGAATGTAATTGATTTCAATGGGATAAGCAAGATGGAAACAATAATCAGATGTGGGAGATGACAGTAGCCGAGAACTGTCATTTTTTGGGTCTAGCGGGATTATTATCACTGACTTCTCGGGTGTCTTTTTGATGCGCTAGAAAATTATTGTGACTGTTTGAACATAGTCGATTCGGAAGTAACTGGATTGCGACATAGTTTTGAGGACTTCGAAAATAACGGATGTCTTCGTTTGTGTTCATCAACAAGAGTGAGTCAGGATTCAATAATATTTACTTTTTACGATAAAAAATTAATCGTTTTGAATATTGACACGACTGTCCCAAGTCGTGAGACAGATGTAACCATTCGATTCAGATTATTAGTACCAGGAGTTGTACTTACCGACACGAGCATCCAGTAGTTTCAGATACTGTGCTATTTTTAGAGTAATAAACCTGAATGTTTTTGTTCTGAAAATACAGGTAAAATATGGACAATGACATTGACACAACGTAGGTGATTTGGCTGATACTTTACCATTTTCGCAATAATAGTATCCTTTTGGGTATATTTTTTTCGACTATAGTATCAGGAGTAACTCGGTTCTGTTTTCTTAGAGATGGTTTATTCAAAGGTTTTTATGGTGGGTAAGAGATTTGGAATAGTTAGCCAATAGGAAAGAATTTAGACCTTTGTCAATCGTGTATTAACACTAGAGATATCAGGACCAGTGAAAAATCATAAAGGTGACACAGTGGAGTACGTTGTATCTTATCCTTTTACTTGATATCGACAGATGATAGTTGAACGTCGATTACCTAAAGGATTATTGTGGAAGCTGTGTGTTTTCCAGATTTGATTAGTGACTAGTTGCAATAGATTATTGCATTTCCGCAAAGGTGTTTTATTGTTGTTTGAGTTGTAGTAACTCCGATCCGCAAGCCAGTACTAGTCTTTTAGTATGAGTCAAAAGCATGTGAGTAGTTAGAAAGACTACTCGTACTTTATATCGATGGTTCTAATTAACAATATTGCTAGACATAGTGTTGCAAGAAATGATGAGATAATTTTAGTACACTCTAGTTTGGAAACACCGTTGTTTATTACATTGTATTAATTAGATATCAGAGGAATCTCAAATTTGTTCTTTGGAGCATGGTACCAGCTATCATGATCAAACTGCAGGTGCATTGAGATCTGCTAGGATTTTAGGATTTCGCTTGATGGTTTGATGGAAATTTTCACGTGATTTATGGGGATTACGTGAGATGACAAGTCTTGTATCTCTGCTCAGATATTAGGTAATTAGAATATCATTCGAATTCAAACTCGTAGCAAGGGAATTCTTTATCAATTTTCGTTGACTCGGCCAGTGGTGCTCATAACTTGAACCATGAATAGTGCTAGAGTGTAACATCATCTTTGAGATGCAAGAGTAAAGAAGGTACTACATATGTAGATGAGTTTCACATCTTATGATGAGAACAAGGAAATTATGGTAAAATTGTTCGCTAGCTTTAGCTAAACAGTTAACAGATGACACTGTAAATCTTTAGCATAAGAAGTGCTTGACAAGAGAGATTTCAATATCAGATACGGTGCAATTTCATGAATATTTTTGGTTTTTGGATTCGAGTAATTTCTAAGTTCAGTATTGCAAATGTTGTAGTCCAGTAAAGGATCTGAACAACGGTGTATTCAACAGGGTATATTGGTTGCTAGAAGTTAAATTTTCTTGTGGTTTAGATCAATGACCAATCAGCAGTTTTGGGAATCCTGTTTAGGGTACATTCTCAGGGTTGACCAACACCTGATTTTGAGGAAGAATCTCTTAAGGTGAGGATAATGTAGTAGTTTCATTCCCAAAATAATAAATTAACTATCAAAGCATGATTATAATGGTTAAAACATGATTAAAGAATTCTTGAATGAGATTATTAAGTAAAAACTAAGATTCAGGTTGTTTGAAAATGGTCCGGAGGGTTCCAAGTGTTCAAGCAGTTCTGAAGTTCAAACTTGATCTAGGAACAGTTCGGCGTTCTGATCCCTTCGAAAGATAGATTGGAGTTCGGAAGCTCCAATCCTAAGTTCAGAAGATCCAAAAGTTTACCGGAGTTCAGAAGATCCGAAATTTTCCCCGATAGGCAGATATGGGCTTTTTGATTGGTGACTTTACTTGATTTGACAAGGCTAAGTTCGGAAGCTCCGAACCCCTAGTTTGGTTACAAACTCTGTCATCAGCTGTGTTGTCCAATAAAAGGACACGCGTTCGGAGGAGGGAGTTCGGAAGGATAATCAGAAGTTTCAAAGTGCGTTCGGAAGCTCCGAATGTGAGATTGGATGTTACGATCATTTCAATAAATAGAGGTCGAGACCCTTATTTGAAATCGCACAACTTCTCTTCTCTCTCTCGTTTCAGTGTTACTTTGGGGCTTTTTTGGCGTCCTTTCCAGTAACTAGCGAGATGCTACTGGGATCGTAAGTGGAGTTGCGCCTAGGTTTTGAGACCATCGTAATCAAAGGGCTAATGATGGGTGTAGGTATATTGCTAGACTTAGATTAGTTACTGTGAATAGCTATTAGTCTAGTTAAGGCTGTTGGTAAGCGATAAGTGATATGATGATTAATTTCTTATAGGCTTGGACTTGAGTATCAGAGTGGGTATGTTTATTGAGTTTCTTGATTTAAGGTACCAGCGTACTATCCGAGATATCTTGATTGAGTATGCATGTTCTTTGTTTGCATGGTTTATATGGCATGGCTCATGTGCATTTATTCTGCCACGGTTATTACATCTACATCTATTATAACATTGAACCTATACCTTGATATTACCAGTAGAGGGGTCGCTCAACCCTGAGTTATTGTGTGGATGGATTCCATGGATTTGGGTCTGATTATTTCCACAGTTTATGGTATGGGAGCCACCTCCTGATATGACTACTCAGCGTGCTACATACCATTGCGCCTTCAGATTGAGCAGTGATTTTTACCGTGATAGGTTTTTGGTACCCATTCATTTGCATTTGCATTCATAGCATGTGTTTACTAATAATTTTGTGTCGAGCTTTGTTATCTCTCACGTCCATGAATTTTTCTTGGACACCCCATTTGGCGGGGAAGTTTTAGGTTTCCTAGGTTTTGGGACTAGTTTGTAGTTGGTGATCAGGGGTTTTTAACTTAGTTGGTGCCAGAAGAGCTAGTTAGGATTGACCTTCTTGTTCTTTAAGATTTCTATTGGGTACTATATTATTTACGGTATCAATTTTTTACCGGTTGTATTATGTCGGGTTAGTATTTGATTTAAGTTTCTCCAGTTATCTCTAATTATTGTTGTTTAAGTTTTAATTACATTCTTAAGTCTCTGTTAGTAGGTGATTCCAGAGCAGGTCACTACAAGAACTCACGTACACTTTACGACTAAGTGCATCAGCTGCTAGGTTCAAAGAACCTGGATGATATTTGATCTCACAGTCGTAATCCTTCAACAGATCCATCCAACAACGCTGCCTCATATTCAAATTTTCCAGAGTGAATAGGTACTTAAAACTCTTGTGGTCTGAAAAGATCTCGAACCTCTTTCCATAGAAGTAATGCTGCCAAATATTCAGGGCGAAGACAATGGCTGCAAGCTCTAAATCATGTACGGGGTAATTCTACTCATTGGTCTTTAGCCTTTTGGAGGCATAGACGATTAAGTGACCATTTTGATTCAGAATTCAACCCAAACCCTGAAGTGATGCATCAGTGTAAACCACAAAGCCACCAGATCTAGAAAACAATGCTAAAACGGGGGATTTTGTCAAACAATGTCGCAATTCACAAAAAATATCCTCATACTCGGTAGACCAAACAAAGGGAGCATATTTCTTCATGAAATGGGTCAAAGGTCTAGCTATCTGCATAAAATTCTCAATAAAACGACGATAATAACCCACCAGACCCAAGAAACTACGGATCTCTGAAACTGTCGAAGGTCGTGACCAATTCAAAATTGCTTCTGTCTTACTGGGATCATCTGAAAATCCATCCCTAGAGGTCACATGACCAAGGAAGACAACTCGGTAAATCCAGAACTCACACTTGCTGAGACTGGCGTACAACTATTTTTCTCACAAAATCTGCAGAACCGTACAGAGATGGTAGAAATGCTCGTCAATGCTGTGCGAGTAGATCAAGTTTTGTCGATGAACACTACCACAAAATTTTACAAGTAATCTTGGAAAACCTTGTTCATCAAATCCATAAATACAGTAGGCGCGTTCATCAGACCAAAATGTATCACTAAAAACTCATAGTGACCATACCTCGTACAAAAAGATGTCTTTGGAATATCCTCATATCGTACCCGCAAGGGATGATACCCAAACCTCAAGTCAATCTTGGAGTACACGAAATTCCTCTGAAGATGCTCAAACAAGTCATCTATGCACGGCAGAGGGTACTTGTTCTTAACGTTTACCTGATTCATTTATCTGTAGTAAATGCAAAGCCGCATCGAACCATCCTTATTATTGACAAATAAGACTGAGGCTCCCCAAGGTGAAACACTCGGTCGGATATAATCCTTTTTTAGCAGATCCTGCAACTTTTTCTTTAACTCTCTCATCTCTGAAGATGCCAGACGATAATGCGCTCAAGATATCAGTGATGTCCCTAGCATCATCTCAATAACAAACTTTACCTCGCGGACAGGTGGTGATCCTGAAATCTCATCAGGAAATACATTCGAAAACTCTCGGACCACTGGTATATCCTGAATATCCAAACTGTTTGAGGATGCATCCACATCATAGATAAAGTAGCCTTCCTACCAAAGTCTAAACAAATACGGGATTTCAGAGCAGATACAATAGGCATCGAGGGTTGCGCTCCTTCACCGTAGAAATACCAAATATCACCATACTCAGGACAAAAATTTTAGTGACCCGCACCGTGATCACCTAATAATCAGAACCTTAAGCATGAAATTTATCAAAAAGTAATCTTAATCAGAGTATATTGCGGAACTTAAATAAATCAATACCAGAAAAGCAAAACTTAGTGGTCAACCCTGCCATCCAGCCTTGGTCACCACCTAAACTCCCTGTCCTCAGGAGAACTACCTACATCTACCCCATTGAATGGGTATCTAGACAAAAGAAAATAATCGGAAGTTAGCCTAACACACTCAGTAAGATAGAATGATTGTACAATATTATATGTGCATGTATGCAAATGAATTTGGTACCAAGACAGTCAGGTCAAAAAACTAGCTCATAGACCGGGCACAGGGTATATAGCACGTTGTGCCGTCGCCTCGGGAGGTGGCTCATATACCCAGTGGATAATGTTGACCTGATACTAGTACAAGTGTCCAACCATTACGGTGACCTGACACAAGACTTACGTATCCAACCATCCACAACTCGTAGGGTGAACGCCCTACTACAGGAAACCTCTAGGATAAGGCTCAATATGCTCATGTATGCAACATACAGTCATGACATGTTGTATCATATAAAACATGCAATCACATAATACATGAAAAACACATAATACATGCATACTCAATCTGGATATCTCGAATAATACTTTCGTACCTTACTAAGGTAGATCCTAAAAGCTCCCCTCTAGGTCCAAGCCTACCATGCAGCACTTCAATACATAAATACCATGTATTATCTAGCATGCCAAACATCACCTATCATGCTCTAAAAACCTTAATTAAACTATAGCATACTCCTTGTTTCCTAAAAAGAGAAAAAACCATACCTTTGTCCGTTCAGCCCGCTGATGTCGCATGCCCTAGAGCCTGGGCACAGCCTTGCTACGAATCCTGGAAACCTCGCCAGAGCTCCGCCGCCTGGCCACTACTACAGACACTATCCGCAATATAAAACTACTACCTACTTGATAAGTGAAATTTATGAAATTAATTTATATATGATTTGACTTGACTTTTGTTATGTATGGAGTGGATTTTATGCATATTTTGTGTTGTTTTTGTAATTGGATTGGAGCAAAAGTAACAAGAATAAGTGGAAGGATGAAATACAGAGCAGCAACTTTTGAAATTTACTGGAAATTTTTGGGACATCTAAATACAATCTCCACCGTTCACATTAAATTCAGGATGTTTTGAAGCTACTTTCAAAATTTCAGCTCAATCTAACAGTTGGATTGAGAGATATGATTTTTTGAAAACTATTGCGCAAATGGAAAATTGCATGGCGCATATGCGGGAAAATATTGTGAATATGCGGAAAACGGCAGAGAATTGAAGAAAATCATAGCGCATATGAGGGAAAAAGTGGTGCATATGCGTGAAAGTCCAGAAAGTGAGAAAATAAAATGGCGCATACGCGGTGATTTGTCGCGCATATGTGGGAGAAGGCAGAAAACCAAGGGAAAGGAGTAAGCTCTTCTGCGGCATTTTTCACGCATATGCGAGAAGTTGAATTAGGAAGACTTGCGCATCTGTGCTATTTATCAAGCATTTGCACTACCGCATAAGTTAGGAAAAAAAATCAAAGTTTGGAAATCTGAAAACACTCGATCCTTGGGCTTGATCTTGGGCTTTCATATACACATATAAAAGGAAATTTTTAGAAGAGAATTGGAAGGAAGGCAGGCGCATAACAACACAACAAAAAAATTAGAAAAATTGAGATCATGAATCGTGAGGCATAAGAAGAAGAAATCTGCACTTTTGGTGAAGAACTTCAATAACAAATACGAAGATCGATTGACTGGACACGGCGTCGCATATTCGGATTTGTTTTCTTCCTTTTGAATTTATTATTATTGAATTGATGTCAAGTTTCATAAAAATGATTTATTTTTACAATATTTTGATTATGAACTAAATTTCTTAGTCTAGATGTTGACGTAGCCTGGTGAGATGAATTCTACAACTTTTGATTTTTATTGGATTGAATTCTCCTAAATTAATTTTTTTTCTAGTATTTATTGTATTTTTAATTACTTGATAAATAATTGATTTGTTATATTTATTTGGAATCCGACACTCGAGAGAGGGGATTTTGAATAGGATCAATAGAAATTATACCGTTAATTGTTTATATAGTTTGGGAGAGTATATAGCGTTAATAGAGCCTTAGAAAGAACATCGTTTATACATATCTCTACGACTAGATTCTTAATGGGGATATTGAAATTGAACCGTAGTTGATACACATTATTTGTTGCTCGAGAGAGATAAATAATACAATTATGTGTTCTTGGCTATTAATTGAATAGAATTCATGAAAATAATTTAATTAGAAGTAGTTGCTGTCGAAATCAGCTGAAATCAAAACCTCTAGACCATTTTCTCTCATTTATATTTTCTGAAGTTGTGTGTGCGCTTTCCTAAAGTTTTCTGAATTTATTTAAGTTGAAAACAAAAAAATATTTATTTAATTTTTTAGATAAAATTTGGACTATTTTAATTACAAGAATTGAATAATTTTCACACTACTTGACACCGTGCACTTGCGAACCAAAAATTACGCAACAAGTTTTTGGCGCCGTTTCCGGGGAGTAAATTTGATTTTATTTTAGTCTTGTTACCAATTTGTCTAGATTTTAATTTAGAGCTTTTCTTTATTTTATTTTAAGTGCTAATTAATCTTAATTCTTCTTGAGTGCAGTTTATGCGAAGATCTCAAAGAGTCAATTCTCTACTGTTTGATCCGGAGATCGAACGAACTGCGCGTGCTTTGAGAAGGTTAAGGAGAGAAGAAGTAAATAGGATGGCTGAAAATAATCCACCACAACCTCCCTTGGTGCCTATCAGAGATCACTTTCGGCCGATGATCCAGGCTCACTACTCTGGAATCGCTCGAGGAACCATCAATGCAAACAACTTTGAGCTCAAGCCATCTTTGATCAACATGGTTCAACAAAACCAATTTAATGGGAGTGCAACTGCTATTCCTCATCTGCACCTGAGAACTTTCTTACAAATTAGTGATACGGTAATGATGAATGGTGTTCCTGAATATATTATTCGTTTACTTTTGTTTCTTTTTTTCTCTCAGGGATCAGGCTAGGAGCTGGTTGCAGTATTTGCCACCAGGAAGCATAACTACATGTGAGGACATGGCTGTTAAATTTTTAGCAAAGTATTTTCCACCTACCAAGTCCACTCAATTGAAAATCGAGATCAGTACTTTTAGGCAGCTGGATTCAGAGCAGTTATATGAAGCGTGGGAAAGGTACAAAGATTTATTGAAACTTTGTCCTAACCACAATTTTGCAGATTGGGAGCAAATTTTGTGGTTCTACAATGGACTAAATGCTCCTACGAGAATGACTGTGGACTCTGCTGCTAGAGGTACAATCTTTGCTAAGGACCCTGCACAGGCCTATGATATGCTGGAACAGATGACTATCAATAGTTTTCAATGACCGTCTGAACGTATGGGAGTCAAGTATAGTCTGTCGGAGCATATGCAATGGATTCTCTCACGTCTATATCTGCTCAACTATCGGCATTGACTTCACAAATAGCGGCTATAAGAACTGGAAATTTTGAAGGTGAGGCGGCCTCTTTTGCACAAACACATGCTCCTGACGAGGCACAATACATTAACACCAGAGGCTATGGAGGATATCGAGGTACCCCTTTCCCAAATTCTTATCATTTTGAAGTGCGTAACCATGAAAATTTTTCTTATGCGAATAAGAGAGAAGGGAAGCCTTCGTTGGAAGATGTAGTGAGCATGTTTGTTACTGAATATGGTAAGAGGATGGCGAGGACTGAGTCTCGCCTTGATAGCTTGGAGACACATGTGGTTAATATGAGCGCTGTTTTGCAATCTATGGAGACTAGCATTGAGCAGCTGGAGAATTCTTTGAAAGATAACAACAGAGTTCAGTTTTCGAGCAACACAAAAATAAATCCAAAGGATCAATGCCATGCTATCACTTTGAGGAGAGGGAAACAATTAGTTGCTGAAAAAACAAAGCTGGAGAGTGAAAAATCTGAGGGAACTAAAATTTCACCGGATGAAAAGAAAGTAAAGGGTTTTGAAAATGAATGTGATAGTGAGAATAAAACTGGAGAGAAGCAGATTGAACCTGAGCCAAAACCGATGTACAAACCTCAACTTCCATATCCCCAAAGGTTCAAGAAATAAAAATTGGACGAGCAGTTCTTAAAATTCTTGGAGATCTTTAAGAAGATTCATACCAACATCCCTTTTGCTGATGCTCTAGAGCAAATGCCAAACTATGCAAAGTTTATCAAAGAGGTGATGTCCAAGAAAAAAAAGCTTCAAGAGAACTAGGTGGTGAACTTCACTGAAGAGTGTAGTGTCGTGCTTCAAAGAAAATGTCACAAAAGCTTAAGTATCCAGGGAGTTTTACTATTCCTTGTATTATCGGTGGATCTCATATTAATACTGCTTTATGTGATTTAGGGGACAGTATTAATTTGATGTCATTTTATGTTTACAGGGCATTGGAACTTGGAAATATGAAACCGACATCGATCACTCTGCAGTTAGCGGATATAATCATCAAGTATCCACGTGGAATTATAGAAGATGTGCTCGTAAAGGTGGATAAATTCATATTTCCGGCTGATTTTGTGATCATGAACATGGAGGAAGATCACACCACACCATTGATTTTTGGGAGACCATTTTTGGCCACTGATGATGCCACAATTGAGGTGAAGAAGGGTGAATTTTTTATGGGTGTGGAAGGCGAAAGAGTGATTTTTAACATATTCAAAATGGAACTTAACCCAGCCATTGAGGAATTATGCATGATTGAGTGGGTAGTGAAGCTGGATTGCCATCATAAAGTTGTCAGAGAGGTAGGATTGTTAAAAGAGAAAGCGTCGAGCATACCACAAAAAAAAAATCAGAAAAAAAAAAGCAAAGATCAGAAGATTGTTGAGTATGTTTGGAGGGTAAAAGACAAGTGAAATACACCTAACAAAGTAGAACCGGGTTAGATTGATAGTATATCCGGGCTATGGACTATAAACTAAGCCCTTCTTGGGAGGCAACATGATGTGTACTTGTGTTGGCCTATGATGAAAATAATTTTTTGTGTCAAAAATGTCAACGTTAGATATATTTAATCTTGAGTTCTCACCCATATGCACTATGCCTTGATTGTTTAAACCCTAGTGATTAGAGAAGCTTTGTGATTTTGTGAGTGAATTGGATGAATTGATTTTTAACTTTGATGATTTATACTTGAAACCGAGGTAGACTTCTACAAGCTTAGAAATGATTTAGGCAATAAAATTTTTTTTATGGAATGATTAAAAGTTGCCAAAGCAACATAGAATTTTTTTGTTAAAAACAACTCCATCCGGGCCTGGAAATGGATTGAAATCCTAATCATCAATCAATGGCTAATTATGCGGAAAAAAGGGGTTGATGCTCTATCCGGGCTATAGACAAGGGAATTGAAATTCGAATCCTATATTTATTTATAGCTAAGTCTGCGGGTAATTATTGGGGCTAAATAAAATAAAAACCGGGTGCAAAACCGGTGATTTTATGAAAAAACAAACTATGATATAACTTGAAAAGTCCTTTGGATCTTAGTGAGTAAAAGTTGAACTTGGTGGAGAGTGTTTCGAAACTAGAGAGAGAAATTGAAGAATTTATGAAACAAACTTGTTGCAATAGTGTATCGAAAGCGATGAGGATAGACAAGATTGAAAAATCACACACACACGAGAACTCTTGAGAAAATTAGCGGACATGTGTATTTAATCTTGGAATGTAAAAATTCGGAGGCCGGCTATATTACTCATTATTATTTTGCTCGGGATTAGCAAAAGTCTATGTTTGGGGAAATTTGATAAGTGCAATTTATGAACATAATTTATATATGATTTGACTTGGATTTTGTTATGTATGGAGTGCATTTTATGCATATTTGGTTTTGTTTTTGTAAGTTGCAAGGATTGGAGAAAAAGTAACAAGAAGAAGCGGAAGGATGAAATACAGAGCAACAACTTTCAAAACTTACTGGGAATGTTTGGGAGATCTAAATCCGATCTGCACCGTTCACATTATTTTCAGGATGTTTTGAAGCTACTGTAAAAAATCCAGCTCAATCCGATGGTTAGATTGTGAGAGATTTTTTGAAAACTATTGCGCAACTGGAAAATTGCATCGCGCATATGCGGGAAAATATTGTGCATATGCGGCAAAAGGCAGAGAATTGAAGAAAAGCATGGAGCATATGCGAGAAAATGTGGTGCATATGCGTGAAAGTCTAGAAAGTGAGAAAATAAAATGGCGCATATGCGGTGATTTGTCGTGCATATGCGGGAGATGGCAGAAAACTAAAGGAAAGGAGTAACCGCTTCTGCGGCATTTTTTCACGCATATGCGGGAAGTTGAATTAGGAAGACTTGCGCATCTGCACAATTTATCAAGCATCGGCACTGCCGCATAAATTAGGAAATAAATTGGAGTTTGGAAATCTAAAAACACTTGATCCTTGGGCTTGATCTTGGTCTTTCATATACACATATAAAAGAAAATTTTCAGAAGAGAATTGGAAGGAAGGTATCCTCATAACAACACAACAAAAAATTCGGAAAAATTGAGAGCTTGAATCGTGAGGCATAAGAAAAAGAAATCTGCACTTTGGTGAAGAACTTCAAGAAACAAATACGAAGATCGATCGACTGGACACGGCGTCGCAAATTCGGATTTGTTTTATTCCTTTTGAATTTATTATTATTGAATTGATGTATAGTTTCATAAACATGATTTATTTTTACAATGTTTTGATTATGAACTAAATTTCTTAGTCTAAAGGTTGACGTAGCCTGGTGTAGATGACTTTTACAACTTTTGATTTTTATTGGATTGAATTCTCCTAAATTAATTATTTTTTCTAGTATTGATTGTCTTTTCAATTACTTGATTAATAATTGATTTGTTATATTTATTTGTAATCCGGCACTCGAGAGAGGTGATTTTGAATAGGATCAATATAAATTACACCGTTAATTGTTTATATAGCTTAGAAGAGTATATAGCGTTAATGAAGCCTTAGAAAGAACATCGTTTATACATATCTCTATGACTAGATTCTTAATAGGGATATTGGAATTGAACCGTAGTTGATACACATTATTTTTTGCTCGAGAGAGAGAAATAATATAATTATGTGTTCTTGGCTATTAATTAAATATAATTCATGAAAATAATTTAATTAGAAGTAGTTGTTGTCGAAATTAGGTGAAATCAAAACCTCTAAACCATTTTTTCTCATTGATATTTTTTGAAGTTGTGTGTGCCCTTTGATAAAATTTTATGAATTTATTTATGTTGAAAACAAAAAAAAATATTTATTTAATTTTTTGATAAAATTTGGACTATTTTAATTACAAGCACTAAATAATTTTCACAATACTCCTCGTGGGAACGATACTTTACTCACTTTATATTAAAACGTGACACCGTGCACTTGCGGGCACAAAATTACGCAACACTACTCCAACTCTTAAAATAAGAGTACACAAAAACTCTTAAAATCGAGCTAACATGCGACAAGGTGAGGTTTGATTTTGCATCTGAAAATGAGAACTCGGACCTCTATTTATAGACTTTGATCAAACGGTCCGATCCATAGTTCGGACGGTCCAATATTTGCATGATTTCCACGTCCAATGCATGAAAGTTCAGACGATCAGATCCCTCTTCGGATCGTCCAATCTCTTACGTCTGATACACCTGTAGAATTCCTTTTGACATCTTTCCTGGGAGTGTTCGGACCGTCTGATCCCTAGATCGGATCGTCCGATATTACCCTCTTTCAAACTCCAATCGTGCTTCCGAACTGTCTTGGTTCAGAACCTCCAAACCCAGTTCCGATCCTTCGATCTACCCAAGCCCAAAAAAGCCCATTAACCATGTTTCGAGCATTCTGGACCCAAATCCTTAGTCCGTTAGATCATATTAAAAACCCTTAATCATGTTATACTAAATATAAACATGATTATCAACTTAATCTTGTAAAATGGAACCGGGTTACTACATTCTCCCCCACTTAAGATAATTTCGTCCTTGAAATAAATCTTAAGTACCGATACGGATAAGAACATCAAGTTCTTATTCTCTAATATTATTTTACAGGATTCTTCAATCGAAACATTAAACATCTCGGCCTTTCCGCACAAGTTAGATCCATGTCCATTATCTCTTTGGATAGTTGTTGAAACTCATTCATCACATATAATCTTATCTGTGATACGTAGAACACATTGTGGAAACTAGATCCATAAAACATCAATACATGCTTGAACTATATCTCATGTATTGTCCAATATCCCAATTAGACCAATAAACTCTAGAGATACTTTTTTGGTAAATCAACTATATCAATCCTCGGTGGAATTAATTCTGGTCCTCCACCCTGTCTTTTCCCACACTTCTTTCCAAAATAGTGGAGTATGACATCATCGTCTGTGCAACACCTCGAATGGTGTCACACCATTACTGTTATTACAACTGTTGTACGCGAAATCAATTAATGGCAACTAATCTTGTCAAGCTGGGCCATAGTTCACAATTGTAACATATTTTCAAGAGTATGAATAATGCATTCCGACTAATCATCAGTCTCCAGATGACAAGTAGCACTCGAACCATGAATATTACCCTTATCATGTTACAAACTCCACCAGAATCTGGAAATAGACCTGAAGTTCCATTCCTTGACAATGCCTATTGGTATGCCACGAAAACTCGCAATTTACTGAATTTATAATCAATCACTACTGTCAAAAATGAAATTTCGATTACCCGAAACGAAAAGCGATGTCTCGGTGATTTGATATATCACAACCCTGATAGTATCATAATTCATCAAGAATACTAGCAAATGGGTGACAAAGTCCATCGTGATAACTCCTATTTCTACTCACGAATCGATAATTTATGATACAAACTTCCAGGTTGTCGATGTTCAGTCTAAATCTATTGATACATCCAATACTTAGGATTCTCATACTAATGACTAATATTTGTCATAACACATATGACAAAGTTGTTTTCCACAATTTTTGATTTCCCGAAACCTTCAGGTTCTCTTCTTGGAAAAATCAATAATTATTATGTTGACTCAAGAGTCGATTAGTACAATCACAGGGATTAATATAATAACATCTATCTCATATCTTGAGATAACAGCTGAAAATGAGAATACAGATTATCCTGCCACGGATAATAATAATTTCTTGCTGAAATCTGATTTGAGCTACTAGATGAACAAAACTTTGTCATCCCTCTTTGGCAATGTCCTTAAATAGATACAGCCTAACAAACCCCTTACTCAACCTCATCGAATCAAACATGTACCACCGGACTTAAGTACATAATCTTTCTGATTCCTGGGGAGGGCATGAAACTCCCCTTTCTAGGTGGGGAGAAGGCCCATGAGTTAGAATATGGCTGGGTTGGCCCAGAGCAGAGGCCAGATGGGCTAGAGCAGAGGTTGCGGGCCCAGACCATTACACACAAGACTTATGTATCCAACCATCCACAACTGGTAGGGTGAGCGCCCTACTACAAAAAACCTCTAGGATAAGGCTAAATATGCTCATGTATGCAACATACAGTCATGGCATGCTGTATCATATAAAACATGAAATCACATAATACATGCAAAACACATAATACATGCATACTCAATCTCGATATCTCGAATAATACTTACGTACATTACTAAGGCACATCCTAGAAGCTCCTCTTTAGGTCCAAGCCTACCATGTAGTACTACAATACATAAATATCATGTATTATCTAGCATGCCAAACATCACCTATCATGCTCTAAAAGGCTTAATTAAACTATAACATACTCCCTATTTCCTATAAGGAGCAAAAACCATACCTTCGTTTGTCGTCAGCCCGCTGATGTCGCATGCCCCAAAACCTGGGAACAACCTTGCTACGACACCTGGACACATCGCTAGAGCTCCATCGCCTGGCCACTACTACGGACACTTTCCGCAATATAAAACTACTACCTACTCCAACTCTTAAAATAAGGGTATCGAAAAGCTCTTAAAATCGAGCTAACATGGCCAAGGGGAGGTTTAATTTTGCATCTGAAAATGAGAACTCAGACCTCTATTTATAAACTTCGATCAAACGGTCCGATCCCTTGTTTGGATGGTCCGATCTTTGCATGATTTCCACGTCGCATGAATGAAGGTTCGGACGATCTGATCCCTATTCGGATCGTTCGATCTCTTACGTCCGATATACCTATAGAATTCATTTTGACATTTGTCTTGGAAGAGTTTGGACCGTCCGATCCCTAGATTGGATTGTTTGATCTTACCCTCTTTTAAACTCTAATCGTTCATCCGAACTGTCCTAGTTTGGACCCTCAAAATCTAGTTCGGATCCTCCGATCTACTCGAGCCCAAACAATCCCATTAACCATTTTTTGGACATTTCTGGACCCAAATCCTTGGTCTGTTAGATCATATTAAAGTCCCTTAATCATGTTTTACTAAATTTAAACATGATTATAAACTTAATCTTGTTAAATGGAACCGGGTTACTACAAAACTGGACAAATCTCTTGTAGCCATCCAATATGACTCGATAGGTAGTCAGAAGGTCAATCTCGATGATGCAGTCAAAGTCATCCATTGCTAAAACCATCAAGTTGGCACACAAATGATGAACCTCGAACCTCAAAATACACCCTACCACTAGACGTTTAGCTAAAACTTCCTGTCTCATCGGGGTCGATATAGCTAAGAAGACATCTAAGGAAATTTAAGGCAACTTAAATCTCTAGACAAATCGTGCAGAAATAAATGAATGAGTCGCACTAGTATCAATTTGCAATGCCCGGAAATTCGTTACGTAAATCCGCATGCATAACTAGAAAATTTAATGATTTAAAAATAAGTTAAAAAGAGGTTAAATGATTTTTATGTTCTATTATGTGAATTATGTGATTTATATGTATGTTTTAAATTTTATTATTGCATTTAACCCGCTATTATGTAATTTGTGAATTTCTCTGATAAAAGTTATTTTGCGATCGAGTAGACGGAACCGTGGACGAACGAGATGAAGATTTTTCATCTAAAATTTTGACTAAGGATTTAAATATCCAAAATTTATTATTTTAAAATTTTATTTTTAAGAAATAAGTGTTTTAATATATACGTATATATATATTTATAGAAGCCCAATTTTCACTAAAATAGGGACTTTTAAAAGGCTTTCAAAAGCCCATAAACTTATATTACGAAAATTATAAGTTTTTCATCTGATAATTAGTGAGCTTAAGTACTTTTAACTTATTTTAATTTATTATTTGAGCCCAACCCATTAAACATACAAATATATATCAAATATTAAGTCCCATTTTTCTCCATCATCACGTGAACACCTTCTCAGCCGCCTCCATCAGATTTCAAAGCCACCATACACACACTCACGCACACTTTCACGTAAAGTTTGAGAAATCTTGATGGTTCAATGCCCCGTTCTTCCTGTAAGGAGATCTACGCAACGGTAACATAGTTTCAAGCGAATCTAATGCAAAGACACGTCTCGAATCCATTCTTTCTCACCATTTAGATCATATTACACTGTTTTTAAGCATGAGTGATCTGATTTGTTCCTGTGTTTCAGTCTTGTTTGATGTTCATCACGTTTTTCTCATGTTTTTACATATATGGATCGGTTTTGACATGATTTTTATCCATGGACTGATCTGGTCTACTGCACCTGGGTTCGGGTCCTAGCTAGGGTCTGATATGAATCTTATGTATGAAAGGCAACACGATTTCAACGAATCGCACCTCAATTCGATAACAAAAGAATTCAATAATGTTGTCCCGACTTTGAAACAAGTAACAGATTTTGGAATCTCCACCTCTAGTTGAACCTGTAACTAGCAACAGAGAATTCATGATTGAAAACAATCAAAGATTCAATTAGAACTTCAAAGGAACCTGTCTTTGACAATGCAATTGAAAATCGATTGACAAATGCCACAAAGCTATGAAACTTTGATAAGTTTGATTTTGGGTAAAGCAAAAGCATTGATAAAATTCTAAAGAGAATTTTGTATTGAATAATCAATAATCTGAAAATCTTAGTTATTATTAAAATAATGAATGTTGTAGTATTTATATTACAATCCAAAATATTGAAAGATAACGCAAAATAAATCAAAAAGATATCAAAGATATCTCCTAAAGTTTTTAGTAGGAATAAAAGACCTAACATAAACAAAGTAAATCCAAAATATTAAAAATCCCGAACACACACACAAACACCTTCGGTGCTTGTAAAAGGGCATGGCACGGGCGCGCTAGAGAGAGGCGCGGGCACGCCGAAGTTGTGCAAACAATAGCGCGGGCGCACGATAAGGTAGTGCGGGCGCACCGAGAGCTCGCAAAACATCGTCAATTTGGCATCCGTAAGCGCGGGCGCGCGATCATGCGGCGTGGGCGCGCTTCTTCTTCGCAAAATAATGGCGCGGGCGCGCAAGTCTGGGGCGCGGGCGCGCCTTGGCTTCGAGCAGGGTCTTCAATGTCTTCACTTTCTTGACCTCTTTTGACCTCAATAAGATTATAACTTCCTCCAAATTGAATATCAAGAAATCCAACGCCCTCTTGTCTCTTCAACAACAAAGATTGAAGTGCTTCCTTAAACTTTTGAGCTCGGCCTCTCGTAACCGGTCCTCGTGGTATCTCCAACGGATCCTTAGTCACTTGATCAGCATGCGAGCCATCCATGATCGCATCATCCTTCCCTTCTTGAAAAGGATTTGTCCTCAAATCTTGATCATCACCTACATCAAACGGAGATAAATCAGAAACATTAAAAGTAGCACTGACTTTATACTCACCTGACAAATCTAATTTGTAAGCGTTGTCGTTGATGCGCTCCAACACTTGAAACGGTCCATCGCCTCTAGGTAGAAGCTTTGAGCGCCGTTTTTCAGGAAACCGCTCTTTCCTCAAATGCAACCACACCCAATCTCCTGGTTCAAACACAACTCTCTTCTTTCCCTTATTTGCTTGCTTTGTATACTGCAAATTCTTTTTCTCAATGTTCGCCTTCACTTTTTCATGCAAATTTCTCACAAATTCCGCATTTTTCTTATCATCCATGTTAACCCTTTCACTCATAGGCAATGACATCAAATCCAACGGGGTTAAAGGATTAAAACCATACACAATTTCAAATGGTGAAAAATTTGTAGTAGAATGCACACTACGATTATATGCTAACTCAACAAATGGCAAACATTCTTCCCAACTCTTCAAATTCTTTTTAATTATAGCACGCAAAAAAGTTCCTAACGTTCTATTAACAACTTCAGTTTGACCATCCGTTTGAGGATGACATATAGTCAAAAACAGTAGTTTAGTACCAAGTTTGCACCATAATGTTTTCCAAAAGTAGCTCAAGAAACGAGTATCTCTATCAGACACAATACTCCTAGGCATGCCATGCAATCTAACAACTTCATTAAAGAACAATTCAGCAATATGAGAAGCATCATCAGATTTATGACAAGCAATAAAATGAGCCATCTTAGAAAATCTATCAACCACAACAAAAATTGAATCCCTCCCCTTCTTAGACCTCGGTAGTCCTAAAACAAAATCCATAGAAATATCTACCCATGGTTCACTAGAAACAGGAAGTGGAGTATACAAACCATGTGGATGTTGTCTAGACTTTGCTTTCTTACAAGTCACACATCTTTCACAAATTTTCTCAACATCATGCTTCATATGTGGCCAATAAAAATGTTCATGCAAAATTTCATAAGTTTTAGCGACACCAAAATGTCCCATTAAGCCACCCCCATGTGATTCCCTCACAAGTAATTCACGAATAGACGACTTAGGAATACATAACTTATCCTCCTTAAACAAATACCCATCATGCATGAAGAATTTATCTTTTGGACCATGCAAACATGACGCATATATCTCACCAAAGTCAAGATCACTAGTATATAACTCTTTCACATACTCAAATCCTAAGAATTTAGAATCTAGAGTAGATAAAAGTACATACCTTCGTGATAGAGCATCCACTACCACATTTTTCTTCCCTTGCTTGTATTTGATAACGTAGGAAAAAGTTTCCACAAACTCCACCCGCTTAGCATGCCTCTTGTTTAGCTTTTGTTGTCCTTTGATATGCTTCAATGATTCATGATCCGTATGAATCACAAATTCCTTTGGCCTCAAATAGTGTTGTCATGTCTCAAGTACCCTTACCAACGCATAGAACTCCTTATCGTAGGTAGGATAATTCAAGGACGCCCCACTAAGCTTCTCACTGAAGTAAGCAATCGGTCGCCCACCTTGCATCAAGACACCTCCAATTCCTATACTTGACGCATCACATTCAATTTCAAAATTGTTAGTAAAATCAGGTAATACAAGTAAAGGAGCATTAATTAATTTATGCTTGACAATATTAAAAGACTTCTCTTGCTCCTCGCCCCAATGGAATGGAACGTTCTTCTTGATCACTGCAGTCATAGGTGCCGCCAAAGTACTGAAATCTTTCACAAATCACCTATAGGCAAGACCATGAAAACTTTGAACATGACCAATAGAAGTAGGCGTTGGCCAATCTCAAATTGCACTTACCTTGTCCTCATCAACTCTGACACCTTGGGAACTCACAACAAAACCAAGAAACACAAGTTCTTTTGTACAAAACACACACTTCTTCAAGTTAGCATACAATTGTTCAGCTTTTAGTGTGATTAGCACAATTCTCAAATGTTCGACATGCTCATCCAAATTTTTGCTATATACCAAGATATCATCAAAATATACCTCAACAAATTTTCCAATATAAGCACGCAACACATGATTCATCAATCTCATAAAAGTGCTAGGTGCATTAGTTAGTCAAAAAGGCATAACCAACCACTCATACAAGCCGTATTTGGTTTTAAAAGAAGTTTTCCACTCATCACCTTCTCTCATCCTAATTTGATGGTAACCACTTTTTAAATCAATTTTACTAAAGACGCTAGAACCATGCAACTCATCCAACATATCATCTAGTCTAGGAATAGGATGCCTATACTTGATGGTAATGTTATTAATGGCTCTAAAATCCACACACATTCTCCATGAACCGTCTTTCTTAGGAACTAACAAAACAGGCACAGCACACGGTGACATGGACTCACGCACAAAACCTTTATCTAAAAGTTCACTTACCTGTCTTTGCATCTCTTTTGTTTCCTTCGGGTTGCTCCTATACGCTGGACGTTTTGGCAACGCACTTCCGGGCACAAAATCAATTTGATGTTCAATCCCCCTCAAAGGTGGTAAGCCTTGAGGCAAATCCTCCGAAAATAAATCTTCAAATTCCTACAAAAGAGAAACAACAGTGCTCGGAAGATTTTCGGCTATATCACTTGTGTTAAGGAGAAACTCCTTATAGAAAATCAATACAAGTGGAGTATGCACATGTAAAATCTCTCGCAACTCACTCTTTTGGGCCATAAATATTTTTTTATCGGCCTCTTTCCTCTCAATTTTCTTTTCATCTTTTTTTCTCTCAATATTTTTTTCTAAGGCCATCTCACTTTTTTGTTTACTCTATTTTTTGGCCTCTTCTTTCTTTTTCTTTTTCAAATGGTCCTCCAAAACTTGCTTTGGAGTCATCGGTAACAATAAAATGGGCTCCTTTTTTAAGGTAAAAGAATAACGATTTTTAAAACCGTCATGTATCACCTTTTTATCAAATTGCCACGGCCTACCCAACAAAATATGACAAGCTTGCATAGGCACCACATCACACAACACTTCATCTACATATTTACCAATGAAAAATGGTACTACCACCTGCTTATGCACTCTCACCTCCAAGCTATCATTAAACCAATGCAATTTATAAGGTTAAGGATGCTTTATAACAGGCAACCTCAACTTTTCCATCAACTCATAACTCACTACATTAGTGCAACTCCCACTATCAATAATAACACTACATACTTTGTTATTCACAAAGCATCTAGTATGGAATAAATTCTCCCTTTGAGTTTCTTCCTCCTCCTTTTGTTGTACATTCAATACTCTCCTGGTCACTAGCAATTCTCCAAACACCGCATCATATCCCTCTTCATCAGGATCCTCCAACGCAGGCATACTATCATATTTCTCATCCTCACTCTCCGACTCAATCTCACCACCAGCATTCATAATCATAATTTTTTTATTAGGACACTGACTGGCAATATGACCAAGTCCTTGACATCTAAAACATTTAATATCCCTAGAACGAGTATTAGTAGTTTTAGGTGTACCTTTACCCACTTGTTTTGGTGCTTCCAATTTGGTGTCAAATTTTGGCTCGGTCACCGACTTGTTGTCCTCCCGTTTTGCAATGCTTGGACGCCAAGGAGTTGACGATCCTCCACCGGTAGGAAGTCGACCGGCTCCTCTCCTCTTGAGCTGCTGCTCCACCTTCATGGCTTTCTGCACCATCTCATCCAAATCAAAACAGTGGCGAAGATCCACTTGATCTTGGATTTCTCTATTCAATCCGCACAAAAATCTGGCCATTGTAGCTTCATTATCCTTCTCAATGTTGGCCCGGATCATCGTGGTTTCCAACTCCTTGTAGTAATCCTCCACGCTTCTTGGACCTTGCTCCAAAGTTTGTAATCGCCTGTACATGTCACGATAATAATATTTAGGCACAAACCGCTTCTTCATGACACGCTTCATCTCCTCCCACATCTCAATAGGCGGCTCTCCACACCTTCTTCTAGTGGTCACTAATTGATCCCACGAGATTAACGCATAGTCTACAAACTCAACCACTGTCAACCTCACTTTCTTAAGGTCAGAATAGTGATGGCAATCAAACACAAATTCCACACGCTTCTCCCATTCCAAATATGCCTCCGGGTCAGACTTCCCATGAAACGCTGGAATTTTCCTCTTAATACTACTAATATTTCCCTCCTCCTTACTGCACTCCGTATGTTTTCCTCGTATTGCTTCTCGCCTATGTCTAACCTCATGTACTCTTCTCCCTCCATTCAATTCTCATCAAAACTCTCCTCATCTCCTTCAAAATTATTCCCCTTCCTATCTTTATTATTTATTTTTCCACTACCACTACTCTCCTCCAATCTACTCATCCGCTCATGAAGTGGTTCCAACTCCGACCTCATCACCCTAGTAAATTGACCCATCAACGCATCCATTTGAACCTTGGAAATTCCTTGGTTCACACTTTCACTAGCATCTTTATTAGGATTCATGGTACCTGCAAGAAAAAGGTTAGTAGTAAAATTCCTCACACAAGTTTTCACAGATAACTCCAAACGAATCACTCCAACACTCTTTTTCTTTCCACTCAATTTATGTAGGCTTTTGCTTTGTGTAAAAGTGAATCAAACTCTCAAGTTCACAACTTTTAGACGCTTGAAGATCGACTCTCGAAGATCGACAAAAACAAGAAGGAGAAATTTATGGGTGCTCGAATTTTAACTTGCACCCAAGGATGAACAAGAACGAAAATTGTCCACAAGTTATCTTGCTTCTTCTATATATATATATATTTTTTAAGCTTTTTCGATTTTTCGCTTTTTTTTTATTTATAACTTGTAACACAAGACACGAGACTTGGATAACAAGTTTGAAAGAATGACACAAAAATTTGATATGAGAGAGATGAAGAACGAAGAACAAGGAAAGATGAACGAAGAACGAAGAAAGAATATAGATTAAAGAAGGATACGACTTACTTGAATCAAAACCTTAAGCTTTGATACCAAATGATATGAATCTTATGTATGAAAGGCAACACGATTTCAACGAATCACACCTCAATTAGATAACAAAAGAATTCAATAATGTTGTCCCGACTTTGAAACAAGTAACAGATTTTGTAATCTCCACCTCTAGTTGAACCTGTAACTAGCAACAGAGAATTCACGATTGAAAACAATCAAAGATTCAATTAGACCTTCAAAGGAACCTGTCTTTGACAACCCAATTGAAAATCGATTGACAAACGCCACAAATCTATGAAACTTTGATAAGTTTGATTTTGGGTAAAACAAAAGCTTTGATAAAATTCTAAAGAGAATTTTGCATTGAATAATCAATAATCTGAAAATCTTAATTATTATTAAAATAATGAATGTTGTAGTATTTATATTACAACCCAAAATATTGAAGGATAACGCAAAATAAATCAAAAAGATATCAAAAATATCTCCTAAAGTTTCCTAGTAGGAATAAAAGACCTAAAATAAACAAAGTAAATCCAAAATATTAAAAATCCCGAACACACACACAAACACCTTCGGTACATGTAAAAGGGCATGACGCGGGCGCGCCAAAGTTGCGCAAACAATAGCGCGGGCGCGCCGAGAGCTTGCAAAACATTGTCAATTTGGCATCCGTAAGCGCGGGCGCGCAAGTCTGGGGCGCGGGTGCGACTTGGCTTCGAGCAGGGTCTTCAATGTCTTCACTTTCTTGACCTCTTTTGACCTCAATAAGATTATAACTTCCTCCAAATTGAATATCAAGAAATCCAACGCCCTCTTGTGTCTTCAACAACAAAGATTGAAGTGCTTCATTAAACTTCTGAGCTCGGCCTCTCGTAACCGGTCCTCGTGGTATCTCCAACGGATCCTTAGTCACTTGATCAGCATGCGAGCCATCCAAGATTGCATCAGGGTCCTTAGGGTCAGTTTGGTGTGGTGGTCCGACCAGGGAAGGGGATGGAAACAGGGCTGGGCGTGGCTCTTCCTTGGAGGGGAAGATAGCGCAATAGCTAGGTTTGAGGAAGAAGGCTTCGGTTGGTTCATGCAGTGACTGTAACGGGTCAAGCCTGGGTTGGTTAGGACCGGCAGGACCCTGGGGTGGGCTTGTCGGTGGGGCTCACCCCTGGCTGGATGATATGAATTTTGATGAGTAAGATTAGCAAACACGAATATAAATTAATTCGAACCCTTTAACCAATACTCAAAAGATCCAAAAACTTTTTTTTCAATCTTTGAAACAAGTAAAATTGATTGAATTTTGGATTTCCACCTTTAATCGACGGAACGATTAACAATAGAAATCACAAAAATCGAAACCAAAGAAAACCTTCAGATAACTTGAATCTGATAATATTCAGTGAGAAATCAATCGACAAACGCTTCCAAGTAATTAAACTAGAAAAAGTTTGATTTGAAAAGCCAAAGCAAAGCTTTGAATAAAATTCTAGAGAGAATTTCAATAATTTTTGAATAAACTGAATTTGAATTATTATTAATGAAAATAAACAAAGTATTTATAGTTTACAATCAAAAATAAAAGATAACGCGAAATAATATAAGAGATATGAAAAGATATTGTTTAGAAGAGATCCTCTGCCCGAAACTTTTTAAGGGGCTCGCTCGAGTGGAAGAATAATGCGCTCAGGCGAGAATCCTTCTTTCCAAAAATATTTTTCTTCACTCTTTTAAACTTTTAACACTTCAAGGACGCAAAGGCAACTCCCAAATTGATCTTCAAGTGCTCCAACGCCATCTTGATAATTTAACAACATTTAAAATACTTTCTTGAATTTGTTAGTTCGACTCCTCGTTATTGGTCCACGTGGCAACTCCAATGGATCTCGAACACTCCTTGCCACTTGATCCATATGCAAGCTATCCATGATCGCATCATCCTCCCCTTCTTGAAAATTATTTGTCCTCAAATCTCGTTCATCTCTTACATCAAATAAATATAAGTCAGAAACATTAAATTTAGTATTCACATTATACTCAACTGGCAAATCTAGTTTGTAGGCTTTGTCGTTGATTCGCTCCAAGACTTGAAAAGGACCATCTCCTCTAGGTAACAACTTTGACCGCCTCTTTTCCGGAAAACTCTATTTTCTCAGATGCAACCAAACCCAATCACCGGGTTCAAAGACAACCTTATTTCTTCCTTTATTTGCTTGCTTAGTATACTGCAAATTCTTCTTCTCGATATTCTCACGTACTTTCTCATGCAAGCTCCTCACAAATTCAGCTTTCTTCTTCCCATCGATATTAACCCTTTCACTCATAGGTACGACATCAAATCCAACGGAGTCAATGGGTTAAAGCCATACACAACTTCAAAAGGTGAATAATTCGTAGTAGAATGTACACTACGATTATAAGCAAATTCAATAAATGGCAAACACTCCTCCCAATTTTTCAAGTTCTTTTTAATAATAGTGTGCAACAATGTCCCTAAAGTTCTATTAACTACCTTAGTCTGTCAATTAGTCTGTGGATGACAACTAGTAGAAAACAAAAACTTAGTTCCAAGTTTACACCACAATGTTTTCCAAAAATAACTCAAAAACCGAGTATCCCGATCAGAAAAAATACTTATAGGCATGCCATGCAATCTCACAATTCATTAAAGAACAAATCTGCAACATGCGAAGCATCATCTGATTTTTGACAAGCAATAAAATGTGCCATTTTTGAAAACCTATCAACCACAACATAGATAGAATCCCTCCCCTTCTTAGACCTTGGTAACCCAAAAACAAAATCCATAGAAATGTCTACCCATGGTTTATTAGGTACTGGAAGTGGAGTATATAACTCATGTGGTTGTGATCTAGACTTTGCTTTCTTACAAGTCACACACTGCTCACACATTATCTCAACATCATGCTTCATATGTGGTCAATAAAAATGTTCATGGAAAGTTTGATATATTTTAGCCACACCAAAATGCCCCATTAAACCACCACTATGTGATTTCCTAACAAGTAATTCTCTAATTGAAGACTTAGGAATGCATAACTTGTCTTCTTTAAACAAGTAACCATCTTGCATATAAAACTTATCCCTTGGACCACACATACACGATGCATAAATTTCACCAAAATCATCATCACTCGCGTACAACGCTTTCACATGCTCAAATCCCCAAAACTTAGAATCTAAAGTATTTAAGAGCACGTACCTTCGTGACAATGCATCCGCCATTACATTTTCCTTAACTTGTTTGTACTTGATTACATAAGGAAAAGTCTCCACGAACGCTACCCATTTGGCATGTCTTTTATTCATTTTCTATTGCCCCTTGAGATGCTTCAAGGAATCATGATCTGTATGAATCACGAACTCTTTTGGCCTCAATTAGTGCTGCCACATCTCGAGTACCCTCACCAATGCGTAAAACTCCTTGTCGTAGGTAGGATAATTCAAGGACGCTCCACTCAACTTCTCGCTGAAATACGCCACTGATTTTCCTCCTTGCGTCAAGATGCCTCCAATTCCTACACCTGATTCATCACATTCAATTTCAAAAGTATTAGTAAAATCAGGCAAAACAAGTAAAGACGCAATAATTAATTTTTGTTTGATAATATTAAAGGAATTCTCTTGTTCCTCGCCCTAATGGAATGAAACGTTCTTCTTGATAACCGCAATCATAGGTGCCTCCAATGTACTAAAATCCTTCAGAACCTCCTGTAAAAACTTGCAAGTCCATGAAAACTTTGAATTTGGCCAATGGACGTAGGCGTCGGCCAATCCCGGATGACACTCACCTTTTCTTCATAAACTTTAACACCTTGTGCACTCACAACAAAATCAAGAAATACGAGCTCGCTTCTACAAAACACACATTTCTTCAGGTTATCATATAAATGTTCAGCACGTAATGTGACTAGTACAACCCTTAATTGTTCCACATGGTCATCCAAGTTCTTGCTATACACCAAGATATCATCAAAATAGACAACCACAAACATTCCAATATATGCACGCAAAACATGATTCATGAGACACATAAAAGTACTTGGTGCATTAGTTAAACTAAAAGGCATAACCATCCATTCATACAACACATATTTCATTTTAAACGCAGTTTTCCACTCATATCCCTCTCTCATCCTAATCTGATGATTAGCAGTCTTAAGATCAATTTTGCTAAATATGCTAGCACCATGCAGTTCATCTAACATATCATCTAGTATAGGAATAGGATTGAAACGACCCTAACCTCTATGCTTTATTTAATTTAAAGGAAATTACGGATTTATAAAAATTTTGCCATGACTTGTTTGCAAAGCAAACAAGCCATATTAACCCAGTCAGCAGTTCAAGTAAGGAAAAGCAACTGACGTAAAACTTAAGTGCGTTAAACATAAACATGCAATCCTAGTAACCACCTCCCGGTTACAACATAAAGTAAACTAAGGAATTTAAAAGAGTGCGTTAAACATAAACATGCAATCCTAGTAACCACCTCCCGGTTACAGCATAAAGTAAACTAAGGAATTTAAAAGAGTGCGTTAAACATAAACATGCATAGGTGATGGCATACTACAAATCATCAACTGTAGCACAGGGAATACACATCCTGGCTAAAAACACTGTAAGTACTCAAATAACTCTTCATTATTACATAACAGAGTAAATATGCGGAAAACTTAAACATGCAATAGCGACGGTCATTGGGCTTCGCACTACCAGTGGCCTCAACCCAGTGGATCCTGCCCCTCCATCGCCTCAACATAAAACTCATCACCTGCAATCAAACAAGCGTAGTGAGTCTAAAGACTCAACAAGCATAAACATTTGAATATCAAGGTTTAAAAATAGATGATGCTTTACTCAAACTATGATACTTAGTATACTTTTGAACTTTAACTGTAAATATGCATGAAACTAGAGTGTATAGGAAACATGCATTGATGAACTCACGCTATAGAAGACTTTCAACTTTCTTGACATAAACCTCATGCTTTACTTAACCTCATACTTTTCTTAACCTCATGCATGACTGACTGACATCAACGTAAGACGAGTCAAACTGAAACTTTAAACTTTAACTTTTAAACTTCTCTTTTCTTTTTCCTCTTAGAAATCAGTTCCTTGATTTGTGACCCTCTGTTTCGATCATGATCATGGCTGCAGTGCACTATGCCGGCAAGACGACGAGATTTCTCCCGACGAACTTAACCCCTCTGTGGCAAGGAGACCGAGATTGCTCCCGATCCCACATTGCCCCTCTATGACAAGGAGACCGAGATTGCTCCCGATCCCACATTGCCCCTCTGTGGGTAGGGTAGACAAGATGTCTCTTGCTCCCTACCTAAACCTCTGTAACCTCTTGGTGAGTAGACCGAGGCATCCTCCGGCCTAACAACACCCCTCTTTGTCACAAACAAATCACTTCATTCAAAAACATTTACTTTCTTTTCCTTTTCATTCATTAAGACTCGACTCACACTTTTTTAATCATGCATACATGAAAAGACCTCCTTTCACTTTATTTTTCTCAAGAACATGCCATATGCACACGAACATGCAACCTTTAAGATGTGAGACTCAACTCAATTATGCTTTGGCATGCAAGACTCAAAGAGACTTTCTTTAAATTTTTCTTTG
Organism: Henckelia pumila; assembly: GCF_033568475.1. Classification (NCBI taxonomy): domain Eukaryota; kingdom Viridiplantae; phylum Streptophyta; class Magnoliopsida; order Lamiales; family Gesneriaceae; genus Henckelia; species Henckelia pumila. The sequence goes on along the minus strand of NC_133122.1, from coordinate 123,986,292 downwards.
GCATCAAGAATAAGACTCACACACCCAAACGTGCAACTTCAAGAATGAGACTCGACTCCATTGCATGTGAGAACGATGAGCGAGTGGCTGCCCCTAACCCTCAAGACTTTACTCTTTTGCCAAAGTCCTAACTTTTCAACTTAGACCGAGCAAGAAAACTGAAAAACCCTTTTTCTCACTCATGCCTTAACCAAAACCCGTCCCGCTTGAACCGACACATTCCTAACTCTTAGAATTTACCATATGACCAGGTTTCAACTTCCTTTGACCTCTTATACAAAATGCCAAACAACCCATCCCGGACAGCCCACTTTTGACTATAAATTTCTGCACCGACACTTAAACTTCAAAAATTCATAACTTATTGAATACTTATCCGAATTAAGCCCATTTTATACCGACACGACCGCAACGTCATGAAATAAACTTATAACAAAACAGAATCGACACAGACCTCAACCAGGAAACTGCCCTGCCCCGAATTCAGACTGCCCTGTCCAAACTAGACACCTCAAATGCCCTACTAGTTTGTGAAACCTTCACCAATCATGCACCCTTGCTTCTAAGACCACTCCAATCCATCAAACACACTTAAAACCATCTCTTAGGACTTACATCAGACACTTGGGCAGCCCACTTCTTCACTTCGACATCACATATCAAAATTTACATGATTTTGCACCAAAAAGTGGCAACCTCAAGAGCAAACAATCAAGACCAATGCAATACATCAAAATGCTTCAAACACACTTCATTTCCATCCCTTACACATGTAAATTTTCGAAAATAGGGCACACCAATTTCTGGAAATTCGAAATTTACTTCATGCATGCAAAATGACTTAAGCTTTCCAACACAACTCACCATTTATCAACTTAAAACTCAATCTAATGCATAAATTCAAAAATCCCACATAAAAATCTAAAATTCCAGAAATGTATCAAGTCATACATGCTAAAAATCATAGTCATTTCGAAATTTAAAAAGAAGCTAGGAGCAAATACATAATAGCTTGATTGAAAGCCCAAGAAAAGTCTACACTTGCCTTCCAATCTTTTACCAAGAGAATTCGAAAATAAAAGGGAGAAGAGGGCTGGACACAATCTAAACTCCAAGCTAAGCTCCTTGTGAAGCTTCTCCGGTGGTGTAGGCGGCGGTGGGAGGCGGCGCCGGCGGCTAGAGGTGGAAGAGAGGGGTTGGCCGAGAGGGAGCTCCAAGAAGAGAGGAAGGGGGCGGCTCTAGAGTTTAGGAGGGGATAGGGTTTTAATTTTTGTGTTATAAAATGTTTGAGTGAGAAATAATGAGAGTGAAAATGTGTGTGTAGTGTTTTAAAGTTGCTTTTGTACTATTAAAAGTACTACTTGTACTATTACAACTTTTTACCTCCAACTTTTTCACCTTTAAAAACTCCTAAGTTTAAAATTTTCAACTCTCAACATTTTTAATTAAAATTACACTAGCCCGGATTTAATAAAACCCTATTTTATGAAAAGTCTAGGAATAAATCCAAGAAAATAATAAATTTTCTTTTCGACCCCTTAAAAGTTTAAAATTTACATTTTTTGGCCAAAATCCACTTTTTCTTTTAACTTAAAATCTTAAAAAAAAAAACGAAAGTCTTGATAATATACCACCGAAGCCCACCATCTTCGCCTGCCGGGACATAAACTCACTAAACTAACAATTCAAGGCATTTTATTCAAATAAATCAAGCAATGATATCTTTAACTAAAACTTAAACAATTAACTTTAAGAAATTAAAAACATACATACTGAAAATAAATTTTAGGCATGAATATTTAAATCATGGAAATTCCAGGCACTACATAAACACTAACTTAGAAATTAGAATCAACAATTTAAATATTTTGATGTCGGAACAATAATTAAGATTTTTAAATAATAAGCAGAGCGATTAAAATAATTTAAACAAACTAGACAAACGATTAAAAGTCATTTAAATAAACGCACTAACGGCATAAAAACCTTTAAAATGATTTAGACAGATAACGACTTAAAAATAATTAAGCTAAACATTTAAAATCATTTAAATGAATAAACTAAGCAATTAAAATAATTTAAATAAGAAAGCTTAAATCTTTACAATACTTAAAACAAGTAAGCTGCACGATAAAAATCATTTGAATAAAGAAACTGAAACAATAAAAACATAACTCACATAAATAATTTAAATCAATTAAAATAAAAGATAATGATCTTAATATTTATTAAATTAATGAATGCGATTTAGTAGATTGGATTACAGGTACTACAAGGATACCTATACTTGATGGTAATGTTATTTATAGCCCTATAATCAACACACATACACCAAGAAACATCTTTCTTAGGTACTAACAACACCGGTACATCACATGGTGACATTGACTCACACACAAAACTTTTATCTAGAAGTTCACTTACATGTTGTTGCAAATCCTTAGTTTCCTCCGGATTGCTCCTATAAGCTGGATGATTCGACAATGCACTCCCGGGTACCAAGTCAATTTGGTGCTCAATCTCCCTCAAAGGTGGTAATCCTTGAGGTAGCTCCTCCGAAAATAAATCATCGAACTGCTGCAAGAGAGAAATAACATTGCTCGGAAGATCTCCAGCTATATCACTTGTGTTAAGGAATAACTCCTTATAAAACATCAACACAAGTGGAACATGAGAATTCATAACATCTCTCAACTCACTCTTTTGGGCCATGTATATTTTTTTTAGCCTCTTTTCGCTCAATTTTCTTTTCATCTCTTTTTTTATCTTTCTTTTTTTCTAAGGCCATCTCACTTTTTTGTCACTATGTTTTTCGGTCTCATCTCTCTTTTTATTTTTCATTTGATCCTCCAACACTTGCTTTGGATCCATAGGCAACAATACAATAGGTACTTTTTTCATTACAAAAGAATATCTATTTTTAAACCCATCATGCACCACTCTTCTATCAAACTGCCACGGTCTCCCCAATAAAATATGACACTCTTGCATAGGAACCACATCACACAAAACCTCATCAACATACTTGCCAATAGAAAATGGCACCACAACTCTCCTATTAACTTTCACCTCTTCGCAATCATTAAACTATTGCAACCTATATGGATAATGATGTTTAAAAGAGACAACTCCAATTTTTCCACAAGTTCGCAACTCGCAACAATCGTACAACTACCCCCATCAATGATAATACTGCACACCTTCCCATTTACAAAATAACAAGTATGAAAACAAATTTCCCTCTGTCTCTCTTCCTCTTCCTTATGTTTTGTATTTAAAATTCTCTGAGTCACCAATAATTCACCACCAACATCCCCAAACCCATCCTCATCATCAGGATCTATAAACACAAGCATATCATTATAATTTTCCCCATCACTTTTAGACTCCACATCACCACAAGCATTAATAATCATCAACTTCTTATTTGGACATTGGCTAGAAATATGGCCAATACCTTGACATCTAAAACATTTAATATCTCTAGATCGAGCATTAGAAGTTTCAGATGTTCCTTTTGCTACTTGATTTGGTGCCTCCCATTTGGTTTCAGAATTTTGGTTTGGATACCGACTTGTTATCCTCCCGTTTTGCAACATTCGGACGCCAAGACGTTGACGATCCTCCACCGAAAGGTAATCGGCCAACTCCTCTTCTCTTGAGCTGTTGTTCCACCTTCGTGGAAGTCTGCACCATCTCATCCAAATCAAAACAGTGACGAAGATCCAGTTGATCTTTGATTTCTCTATTCAAAACACTCAAAAATCTAGCCATTGTAGCTTCATTATCTTCCTCAATGTTGGTCCGCATCATCGTGGTCTCCAACTCCTTGTAGTAATCCTCCAAGCTCCTTGGACCCTGCCGCAAAGTCTATAGATGCCTGTACATATCACGATAATAATGGTTAGGGACAAACCGCTTCTTCTTGACACACTTCATCTCTTCCCACGTCTCAGTAGGCGGCTCTCCACACTTCCTTCTAGTGGTCACTAATTGATCCCACCAGATTAATGCATAATATACAAAATCAACTACTGCCAACCTCACTTTCTTAAGATCAGAATAGTGATGGAAATCAAAAACAAACTCCACATGCTTCTCCCATTCCAAAAACGCCTTCGGATCAGATTTTCCATGAAACGCTGGAATTTTCATCTTAATGCTACTAATATTCCCATCCTCCTTGCTGCCCTTCGTATATTTTCCCTGCATCGTTTCTCGCCTATGTCTACCCCCATGTACTCTTCTCTCCCCATCCTAATTTTCATCATACTTATCCTCATCATCCTTGAAGTCATTCCCCTTCCTAATTTTATTTTTTTTCCACTATCACTACTCTCCTCCAATTTACTCATCCGCTCATGAAGAGGCTCCAACTCCGACCTCATCACTTTTGCAAATTGCCCCATCAACGCCCCTATTTGAACCTTGGAAATTCCTTGGTTCACACTTTCACTAACATCCTTATTAGGATTCATGGTACCTGCAAGAAAATTGTTAGTAATAAATTTCCTCACACAAGTTCTCACAGTTCACTCCTAATGAATCACTCAAACACTTCTTTTTTTCACTCAAATTTGTGGTAAGGGTTTTCTTTGTAGAGTAAAGAATCAAACTCTCAATTTTAAAACCCTTAGACGCTTGAAATTGACTCACAAAGATTGACAAAACAAGCAAGGAATTTTATGGACGAATTGAATTTGACTCCACCCAAGGATGAACAAAGATAACAGAATTGGCCACAAGTTACTTTGCTTCACTTTTTTTCTCAGATTTTCGGTCCCACTATTTTTTTTTTGACCAATTTTTTTCTTTTTTTAAAACTTGTAGAAAAAGACATGAGACTTAGATAACAAGTTTGAAAGAAACGACACAAAAATTTGATATGAGATAGACGAAGAACGAAGAACAAGGAACGATGAACGAAGAACGAGGAACGATGAACGAATATTAGCAAACACAATTATAAATTATTTCGCACCCTTTAACCAATAGTCAAAAGATCCAAAAACATTTTTCCCAATCATTGAAACAAGTAAAATTAATAGAATTTTGTATTTCCACCTTTAATCGACCGAACGATTAACAACAGAAATCACGACAATCGAAACCAAAGAAAACCTTCAGATAACTTGTATTTGAAAATCTTCAGTGAGAAATCAATCGACAAACGCTTCCAAGTAATGAAACTGTAAAAAGTTTGGTTTGAAAAGCCAAAGAAAAGCTTTGAATAAAATTCTAGAGATAATTTCAATAATTTGTGTATAAACTAAATATAAATTATTATTATTAAAAATAAACAAAGTATTTATAGTTTACAATCAAAAATAAAAGATAACGCAAAATAATATCAGAGATATCAAAAGATATCATGTAGAAAGTTTACTAGTAGGCTTAAAATACTCAAAATATGCCAAAGTTATCAAAAACCCACGCACACACACAACACGCCAAGGTGTGTGTTTTTCTCGGAAAACCTGGCTTGCTCGAGCGGAAGGAATCCACGCTCGAGCGAGAACACTCTGACCCGCACATTCCTTTGAGCTCGCTCGAGCGGACAATACCCGCGCTCGAGCAAGGAATCCTCTGCCCAAAATTTTTTAAGGGGCTCGCTCGAGCGGAAGAATAATGCGCCCGGGCGAGAATCCTTCTGTCCCAAATTTATTTTCTTCACTCTTTTAAACTTCTAATACTTCAAGGATGCATAGGCAACTCCCAAATTGATCTTCAAGTGCTCCAACGTCATCTTGATAATTTAACATAAACATTTGAAATGCTTTCTTGAATTTGTTAGCTCGACTCATCGTTATTGGTCCACGTGAAAACTCCAATGGATCTCGAACACTCCTTGCCACATGATCCACATGCGATCTATCCATGATCGTATCACTGGAGCTGGGCGGCCTAATGGGATGAAGGGGGGCTGCTCGTGCGTGAATGATTAATGGGTTAGGGTTTCGTTTGTTGTGTTAGTTCGGGCCAAGCTTGGGTTTTTGGGTTCGGTTCGGGTTTGAAATATAGCGGGTCAAGTTAGTTGAGTCCAGGTCTGGGTTATATTAGTTGTTCTTGGGTATTTTTAATTTAAGTGATTAAGATTTTATTTAAGAATAAATGGGCTTGGGTTAATTAATTTATTATTTTGGGTAGATTAAGTTAATGGGCTCAGTTAAGTTATTAATGGGCTTGAATAGATTATTTGGGATAAATTTAGATTAATGGGTCAGTCTAATGTGATAATGGACCAGTCAAGAAATTTATGGGCTTAAGTCTAAAGGGTCAGCAGCTCGAACAGGTCCTTAGAAAAATAAATGGTCCGTAAATATATATTTAATTCATGCATATATTTTTATTATATATAAGTATGATTTTTAAGGAAATTAATTAAATATATATTTACGGGCAAATTTTCATGAAATAAAAAATAATGAGAATTTTATGTTCATTCATCATGTAAGAATTTATATGTGAGGTTTAAGGGCATGTTAAGAAAAATAAAGTTTTTAAGGGAATTGAAATGAAGGTGGAAAGTGATGTGGTTGGAAGACGGGATACCTGGGTCCGGTGACCTTCCTGATAATGTTATGTTATAATAAGCTTATGGATCCATCATTGAGTGTTGGTGAAGTGGCAGCATCGAGCTGGAGACCCCACCGCCACGTACGTTGGTTTTTATGATTGATCAATCATTAAATTTTAAGGCCACCGACATAAATACAACTTATGATGTTTAAAAGAATTTAAGACATTTCATATTATGATAAGTATTAAGTATATAGTTATGATGTTAATGTTTATGATGAGATATGATGATGATGATGTTTAAGATGCAGCATTATGTAACGTTTTTAAGAACATACATATATAAATTATATGTATGATATCTTATAATACGAGTTCTTGTATGTGGTTTCATGTTTTTATATAAGGATAGAATATGTTGAGCCTCTAGGCTCAATAGATTTAAAGGGTGCAGGTGAGTATGAGTCAGTCGAGGATGATATGGTCCCAACTGACGGCGAGGGCATATGAGCATTCACGACAGCAGCTAGTGCCCGTGACCATGGCTTATTTTAAGATATTGATGTTTTGAGAGTTAAAACAATTATTTCCGCATATGTTTTAATCTTTTTGCAGTTTATTGGTTTTGAAGTTTGAGGGTATGCATGAATTTTAGATTACGTATTTATTTTCAAGTTTGCATGGATTTGTTGAAGAAATATTATTTAAGTATTTAGTTGTGGGATTTTTATGCATGAGATTTTATCATGATTTAGTAATTAATTTTATGTTATTTAATTGCATGTAATATATTTATTTATTTATATTGTGTACATTAGGTTATGTAAAAAATTTTTAAGTATGGTATATATATATATATATGTATGTATGGGCATATATATATAATATAAAAAATTTTCAGTAGTAGTTCGGGTGGTTTCACAATTAATGCAAAAGAAAGTATACCTCATAAGCTAAAAGTACCTACAATCATGCGCTCACTCTTGGGCGTTAGCTTGTCCTGGTTGAGTGCAAAAACTTTCCCCTGAACTCATGGGGACAAAGTAGACGGACCATGCGATGTAGTTTGAGGGCGCTGCAAAACTGTAGCCTGAGAACCAGAACCACTACCTAACCCTCCCCAGCTAGGACAATCTTTCTTCATGTGGCCCAACTCACCGTAGATGAAACAAACTCCAGATATGCAGCGACACTCATCAGACGTGTGCTTCCTCCCACAGATATTATAAATGTAGGGACCCAACCCAGATCACCTACTAAATCACTTATAAGCATGAAATTAGAGATAATCCTAAAACACAAATTAAATAGTGGAAATAAAGCGAGTTAACAATCCAAACCGGCAGTACACAACCTGTGACTAAAAACCCATAGTAGCAATAGCATTATACAACAAAATTGAAACAGCATAAAAAACAACTGAAACAAACTTGAAGAAGAAGCGCAATGCAACGGCTATTTGTCCACACTCAACCTTTCCTCGAACCACTAGCCTCGACCAATCTGAGCCTTGTCCTGTTGAATGGGATGTCCAAGAAAAAAAAATACAATGATGTGAGCGAACTATGCTCAAAACAAAAACACAAGTATACAAACCTACTATGATGCATAAAAATGATGGGGTAATGGTCAACTGTAAAGTCCTGCTCAGTCTAGGCGCCAATGAGCGTATAGTACCATTTGGGATCAAATCTGCTGGGTACATCCACACACTCGACAATATAACAAGAATGTAGGGATGAAAGACCCTACTCAACTGGATATCTTTGTAGGAGATTCAGCTGAACGTTAATATGCATATGAAGAATAATATATAAAGCAGTAAAAAATGGATTATGGCACTTAAAATGCAACATATAAGAATGCATAATCACTGACAATCTCAGTCAGTACTTACGTACCTTACTAAGGCATTCCTAGAAATACTAGTATAGGTTCCAAGCCTACAGGATAACAATTATCAAATCACTAAAGCTTGTATAAAAGTCTTAACTAAACCAATAGATATTCTCTAATAATACTAGGGATCTCGGACTATACATGCGTCCGTCGTCAGCCTTTTGTTGTCAAGGCCCCAACTCTTGAGCACCGCTCCGCAGCTCTGGAAGCACCTTGCTACTGCCCGACCCTCAATTATATGGCTAGAAACACCCCAAAAGAGCTCAAGACAAGAGAGGAAAGAATTGTGAATGAGCAAGAAATCTGATTCTTGGATGCCATATTTTTAGGCGACGATTGGAAGCTTCGATCTCTACATGCAAGCCACGTTTTGAACTTTCCTGATTGAAAGCTCCAATCTCCACTTTGGAATATTCGATCCCATGCATGCATCTGCGTGTCCAAATTCAACCGACACATCACTAGTGCTCATGGCCTAACCTTCGGAAGCTCTGAACGCTCCCTTTGATTTCGATCTTCAGCTGCTAGGGTTCGGTGCTTCCGAACTCACTTTAGAAGTGCCGATCCTTTCGGTAGTTCCAAAGCCATGATTCCATATTTTTGGTCCAATTAATCACTTGGTTAATTTATATTGGAATTCCTTAATCATGTTTTACCACTTAACTTTGTAAAATAAGGTTTGGGTTACTACAACCTATTGATAATTATATTTTTTGTGAATTATTTTGTGTCATTTTCATGTTTAGTTTGCATGCATTCATTGTGTCTCATTTATGTTTTTGTGTATTTTATTTGTTATTTTATGCATCCATGTTTATTTTACTCTCCTGGGTTTATTTGTAGGAAAAAAGAAAAATTCTTGAAGTTTTGGGCCAAGCACGACGCTCTCGAGAACAAAAATAAGAAACAGACATTCTTGGGCACAAAGTTTCGCGCTTGAGCGGGAATTTTATGCGCTTGAGCACGAAACGTTGGAACTTAAAAATTGGGACAGAAACTTTGGCACTCGAGCGGGGTTTTTCTACTGCTCGAGCGCGATCGCGGAGAAAAGACTTTCTAAATTTGCGGACTCTCGGTTTGAAAGGGAAAAAATACTTCTTGGATTCGGGGCATATAAATAGAAGACTTTTCATCAGTTGAAGGGTTCGAGACACACACCAAACGTGAGAGGCAGCTAGCTTGGAGAATTGAAGAACGCTCTTTTTCTTCTCCTTCTAATTTTCTTTCTAGTTTTTGTTGGATGATTAAACTTTTGATTTGAATCATGTTTATGATTATGAAGTAGTTGTTTATTATCGAGTGAGTCCGCGAGATTGGGCCGAACAGATTATTGATAAAAATGTGGATGTTTATTTAGGATTTTTGATTTCTATCGAATTATTGATTTTTGGATTTATCTTTGTATTCTTGTAAATGATCTGACCAATTATTTACTTGATTTTTAGTTGATTCTGAGTCGAAAGATTAAGAATTTATTGTGGTCACTCCAAAAATTAACATAAGGTTAAATCAACTAAAAATAGTATTCAATTTCATAGTGCGAATTTAGGTGAAAACTGAATTCTCATAAGTCCTAATGCATTTGAGTTTGATTACACTACAAAAAAAAAATGCTGAAATACTACGGTGAAAAAATGTAGTTAAATGGGGGTTTAAAACCATGGTTAATAGTCATGTAGTTAAAAGTGCGGTCATACACTACGGTTAAAAATAGTAGTCTTGAACAACAAAAGAATACGGTTTTTAACAACAAAAAACTACAGTTTTTAACAACAAAAAACTACGGTTTTTAACCGTAGTCTTTTGTCGTTAAAAACTACGGTTAAAAACCGTAGTATTTTGTCGAAAAACTACGGTTTTTTAACCGTAGTCTTTTCTATTACACTTTTAACTACATAGCCTTTAACAACGGTTTTAAAAACCCCTTTAACAACGGTTTTTCACCCTTGTCTTTTATTATGTATAAAACAAAAAAAACACAACCAGTATTATAAATTCCTTAGAATAAATAAAATTTAATATACAATTTTTCAGTATTGTAAATTTTTCAAATTTGAATCCTAGTTTCATGCACTAAAAATACAGTAAAAAATGGTCCTAAATTCCTAATATTTCTGGCTCTGCTAAAACTACCTCGAAGCCTAGATATCATGATGTTGGAGAGACATCCCCATTATTGGTCAAGACACGTGTTTCTTTCCTCGTTATGATCATGATACGTGGCCTCGACCCTGTCAAGTTATCTCCCTTGCTTGTTATGTTACGAATTGACATAGCCCTTTGTTCTCTTCAAGGAATATGGTTGCCCAGTCATCGGCCTCCCATAGAGTGGAGCTGTAAATTCCCATGGGTTGGAGCTTTGGGTATGGAAATCTCTTTGCCTCGTTGTTCTTGAATGCTCGATCGGTACTCGATCCACTGAAAAACTACACTTTCACAAAATCAAAGTAAGATAAAATTATAGACAACAAAGGCCAAAATTAACTCCCACCCCAATCCTCGAGACACCCTAAAATGTCAAATAGAAAATACTTGTACAGTTTACAGACTTTTTATGATGCTCTATTCATTTCAAGGTGCTAATGAAGTAATGAAAATATGGACAGAATAATAACAGACAAAGAAGCTGCATAATGTACTTTCTGTAGTTATTTACAGAATACTCGAAATGCAGCAATTCATTAAGAGGATCCCAACCATCTTAAGACTCATAAATTATTCTTTCAAATGCATTTAACACACCTGATTTGTTGCCTTGTGGACATAACTAGTTTGCTGCAGCTGCATTGCATCCACAACCTGTATTGAAAGGAGATAGAGTTTAAGAAGCCTTCAAAGAAAGAAATAATTTCATACTCACTACACTATTTGGGAAATTATCAAGAAGACAAAGTAGCTGAAACTGCTTCAACTGTGACATAAACCAGATAGACAAAGCAAACCAATATAATACCTGATAGTTCATTAATACTTTCAATAGCAGGACATAAAGGTATCTATTTTTTAAACAAGAGCCATAAAAGCAAGTGAAGAAAAATTAAAAGCTGGACTAGCTAGAAAATTCCAAATGGATGAAGTAAGTTATAAAAATTTAGTCCACCAGAAACCTTGCTGGAATTTGCAGTGAAACTCCACCTTTTGATTGAATTCTCTCCAGATATTTTAATAACCTCTGTTTGGAACATGTGTGGGTTTACCTCCCGGCATCAAGCAGACTCCGAAAGTAAGCATGCAAGTATTCAGACCTTGATGAGCCTTCCAGAGTTCCATTGCGCGGTGTTACCTGACCTGAACAAGAAAAAAAGTTTGGACCAAGCTACTCGAAGTTAAGAAAATGATACAACCAAGCAACAATATGTACATTTATAAGTGTGATTGAAGACGAAGTGAACAACAAACCTCCAAATTAACAACTACAATTGTCTAGAAAAAAACTACAGCAGATAATTTACTGGTGATGAGCTCTAATCAGCTCAAGAAAATTGTCCTAGGATTAAACGAACCCCCATTTGATTATGTATGAAGTGTATGTAAAAACATGAAGTATCTCTGCATGATTTACTTCGAGTCTCAATATTTGTTCTTACTAAATTTTTAAAAATTAGTTTTAACCAAAAAATAAATAAAATTCATGGACTAAAATCCTATTTGATCAAAGCAACCATTAAAATAACACTACTTGTTCTATCATAAGTCTCAATATTTGTTCTTACTAAATTTTTAAAAATTAGTTTTAACCAAAAAATAAATAAAATTCATGGACTAAAATCCTATTTGATCAAAGCAACCATTAAAATAACACTACTTGTTCTATCATAAATAACACAATAGTCTGCAATAAATTCGTTAAAAGTTAAAACAAATATTGACAAAAGAATCAAATAAACACCTATCTCATACCAAAACAACACGACTTATTCCATCTTAAAAAACCACGTGTCTAACAACAGACTTGGTGAAAAACATATTAACAAAAAAATTGATTTCTTGATCGTTGAGAAAATAACCACTCCTATCAATCAAACATGAGTATATAAAATGGACAATACCTCACCTACAAAGTACCGTTCCATATGTTCCATATGTTCAACCACTTTGCAGCCTTTCCCATTTTAGGACTTCAAAATCAGAAGAAAAAAACGGTGTCACACATGAAGCGAGCTTGATTAGATGTCGATTGGAGAGCCAAACCAACTCAAATAGAAGTCTTGCAGAGCACTGGACAGCAGGCAAAAGTTTGTTGCTGTCCCATTTTGTAAGGCCCTGAAATTAATTATTTCGTGATTAACATAGTTGATTATTATTTATTTTGAATTAATGGAGATTAATTGAGCTGAGATTGAATTGATTGAGTTTGGGGTTTCAGGGACCGGATTGCAAACTACCAGTTGACTAGTCAATGGGGATTAATATATTATTTGATTTATATAATATCTCTCCATCCTATCACCTACCTACCCCCACTCCATTATCCTTCCTCCCCTCACCCACACGTCGACCGAGAGAGAGAAGAAACCATGGCCATTCTTCAAGCTTTCTTCTTCCTTCGATTCGCATGATCCGACCATCAGATATTTATTTGGAGTTAAGATTCACGATCACCACAACGAGGGCGTCGTTTTGCCGTAAGTTTTGCTACGATCTATGAACTTTGATTTTTGTTGGGTTGTCAGAATTTGATAATTTTCGGGTATGTTGTTCTTGAGCTAGCATAGACTGTGTATTCGAAGTCGGTTCGGAAAAAGAACGAAGTTTGGATTTTATATATTTTTTTGGAGCATATTTTCAAAAATGGGTTTTGGAATTATGGTGGATTTGGTTGTTTGTTGGATTTGGAAGATGGGTTTGAGTTGTATTGATGATGATAATTGGTTTGAGATTTTTGGTTTGACCGTTTATAGCCATTATGCCGTCGAAATCGAGTTTGGATTATTTGTTTTATTATTTCGGTTTTATTTCCGGGTTTTGCTTGAGTTGATGAATTGATATCGAATCCGTATGTTCAACATTTTAGAGTTTGATTGAAAGATTCGGGTTTGGAACGAACTTGGGAGTTTGAACCGATTCGAGAGTTGAAGACGGTATAGTATTGAACTTCTTGTAATGGTTTGTTTTGATTTGATTCGATATAGATTGAGTTCGTTGTCATTTTTAGATTTGAATCCCCGATGAACTTGAAAAGGTAAAAGACGACATTGAATAGAATGGGGTTGAATACTCGAGTTCGATTGATTCTCAAGTCCCGAAAATCACATACTGCATGTTACTTTGTTGGTGTGAACTCAATTGATTTATTTTGCTTACACTTGCATTCATATTGAGCCGAATGTTCGATTCGTTTTGAAATTAGATGATTTAGGGAGCTATATTGAAGTGGCCTTGGATTTCGAGTTTTTCCAAGTGCTAGAATACTTCTTATAGTTGCTCTGAAGTCTAGGGGATTGAGTTGAGCGACATCCACCCCGAATGGGAGAGTCGGTGGGTTGTTTGTGATGACTTGACCCCGGGATCCCAACCGAGTATCGATTGATCTTTCGATTATCTGATTTGATAATCCCAAGTTTTGAATTCATGCATACATCCATTCTCATTTTGAATTATTGATGATTGTTACATTTCAATATGAGATGTTTAATTGTTATTTTATGTCTGTCTCTTTTACTTGGAAATTATATTTCTAACCGGGTTATTCGGCTGTTGTTTTTGTTTGTATGTGTACTTGACAACAGGAGGATCAGGAGTCAAACCGAGTCGTCTGGGTTAGCACGGGGTGATAATGATAGAAGTGAGACACCGTGTCGTAGGGTTGTGTCTTTTGAACTTGTATTATTTTTGTTTAGTCGATCGAACCCTATCGTCGAACTGGATATGTTATATTTTTGGGCAGAAATTAGAATATTGTATGTTTAAATGTTGATTGTATGTGTGTATGGGTTTAGATTTGATTGGAGATAGTTTTGGTTGATTTTTTTTGGAATCCTGCACTTTTTGTCCGAGTGGCCTGCGTGCGAGCGCGCCTCACACGCACGCACTCGAGAGAAGCCTGGAGTGCTTGGGTTATTTTGCCCGTGCGCGCGCGAGCACATCACCTCGTGCGGACGCGGGCCTCTTGCGAGGCCTCTAGCGGCGTTTCCTGGGCGCGTGCGAGATGATGGCTCGCGCGGGCACGAGGCTTTTATAAAAAAACAATTTGTCATGTTTTCCTTTTGCTTTGATTGTTTAAACCCGAGTATAGAAGATTAGAAACGGGGTCTCACATTAAGTGGTATCAGAGCGATAAGATTCTTGGAATTGAACTAGAGTGAGCGGGGTAGATCGAGCCCACATGAATTGAATTCTCGCATGTGATATATTTATTTAAATGATTATTTAAATACGTACGAGCATGCTTTATTGATTCTTGAATCAATTAAATTACATGAATTGTGATTTAATTTTTAAAGCAGGAATTACGTGATATATAATTGTATTTGTGCTATCATCTGTTTTCGAATATCCTTGAGATTCATGAGTACTCAGAGCAGAGTTTTGGACACTGAAATTATGAGATTGATATTGTGATTAAGATATTGTGTCCTAACCCTTTGATATCAGATGGCACCTCAACGATATGTGCGAAGAAATCACCCACACTTTGTTCCTCCTTCTAATGAGAATCCGCAGCCAGTAGTAACTCCTCCGAATGATCAGGGTAGTCTGGAGTGGATCAGATTGATGCTACCATGACCCCTATGGAAACTCTATTGAAGAGATTTTGATCATTCCGACCGCCTAACTTGACAGGTACCTAGAACTCCGTTAATTGTGAAATTTGGCTAGAGGGCATTTATCAACTCTTTGATTCCCTCGACTATACCGATGACCGCAGAATCAGGTTAGTCATTCACCAGCTACAAGGTGTTGCTAAGAATTGGTGGACTACAACCAAGAGGGAAAATGAGAATCGATGCACCGCTGTCACTTGGAGTTTGTTCAATACTTAGTTCTATAAGTGATTCTTCCCTGTGTCGTACCGAAAGGAAAAGGGTGCCGAATTTGCGAATTTGAAGCAAGGGAACTTGAGCATCGAGGATTATGTGAGCAAATTTGACAATCTCTTGAGGTTCGCACCTCACATCGCAGACAACGAAGAAGCCAAGGCCGATCATTTCATCAAAGGCTTGAATCCTTAGATTTTCACCTTGGTCAATACGGAGAGACCCAACAACTTCGCAGATGCTATGGATCAGGAAAAGGGAGCCGAAGCTGGATTATTGATGCAGCGAGGAAATCAGTTAGCTCCTCAGCAGCAGCAGAGATATTTTCAGAATCAGTCTGTTCAGTTTCAGACTTACAAGTCTCAGTATCAGTACCAACCTTCTCAGCAGACGAATCAGTCTCAGAGGGTTGAGGGAGGTAACAGTGGCAAAAACAGGCGAGATCAGTATAGACCAAAAGGGAAGCAATTTAAGAAGTCTGGGAGCAGTTCATCGAGTTCCAGTGGTTCTAGACAGTTCAGTTCTGGGCAGAATTCAGGGTTTTCAGGAGCATCATGCAGTAAGTGTGGAGGCCGTCACCCAAGTGATCAGTGTCGAGGTGTGTTTGGTAGTTGTAATATCTGCCAGCAGTCGGGTCACTTTTCTAGAGTCTGTCCTCAGCGGGGATCCAATAGAGCACAGAGAGGCAGTTCTTCTTGACCGCCAGCTCAGCCCGAGAGATCAGCTTCTGCAGTCCATTATTTTCAGCCCCAGCAGTAGTCTCGTCAGGGAGGTAATCAAAATCAGAACCAACCTCCTCGACAGCAGGCGAGGGTGTTTGGTTTGACAGAAGATCAGGAAAATGCAGCTCCGAATGACGTGATAGCAGGTAATTGTTCGATTTTTGGTTATCCTGCGTATGTTTTGATTGATACGGGTGCTTCTCACTATTTTATTTCTGAAAGATTTGTCGTGATGCATGATTTATTTGCTGAGCCTTTATCGGATGTTGTTTCTATTACTTCGCCTTTGGGTGGAGAAACTATTTCGGTGAGATTGGTCCAAAATTGTGTGTTAGAGTCCGAGGGGAATTTGATTGAGATAAACTTCATTGTACTTGGACTATCTGATTTTGATTGTATTGTCGGGATTGATGCTCTGACCAAGTATAGGGCGACAACAGATTGCTTTCAGAAAGTGGTCCGATTCAGACCTGAGATCGCAGACGAATGGAAGTTTTTCGGTAAGGGTTCTCGATCCAGAATTCCTTTGATTTCTGTGTTATCCATGTCTTGTTTGCTACAGAGAGGAGCGGAGGGATTATTTTACTTTTACAGTGGATGTTCAGAGGTCTAGCCCTGAGTTGACTGAGATACCAGTGGTTAGCGAGTTCCCTGATGTATTTCCAGACGAGATTCCTGGTTTGCCGCCTATTCGAGAGATCGAATTTAACATTAAACTTGCATCAGGTACTCATCTTATTTCGAAAGCACCTTACCGAATGGCTCCGTTAGAATTGAAGGAGTTGAAGGAGCAGTTAGAAGATTTGATTGCCAAGGGATACATCTGACCTAGCGTATCGCTTTGGGGTGCTCCAGTGCTTTTTGTGAGGAAGAAAGATGGTTCTATGCGACTGTGCATCGACTACCACCAGTTGAATCAAGCGACGATCAAGAACAAGTATCCTCTACCTAGAATGGATGACCTTTTTGATTAAATGTAGGGTTCTTTAGTGTATTCGAAGATAGATCTGAGATCAGGGTATCATCAGCTGAGAGTTCGCGACGAGGATGTGCCTAAGACAGCCTTCAGAACCAGATATGGGAGTTTATAGTCATGTCGTTCGGGTTGACCAATGCTCCAGCAGCTTTTATGGATCTGATGAATCGTATCTTTCAGGGGTATTTAGATGAGTTCGTCATTATCTTCATTGACGATATTCTAATCTATTCGAAGAACCATTCAGATCATGCAGAGCATTTGAGGATTGTATTGCAGATTTTGCGAGCCGAACAGTTGTATGCTAAACTATCATAGTGCGAGTTCTGGTTGGACCGAGTGGTTTTTCTAGGCCACATTATATTGGGAGATGGAATTGTTGTGGACCCCAGTAAGATCGAGGCAGTCATGAATTGGCCGAGACCGACATCAGTGCCAGAAATCCGAAGCTTTATGGGTTTAGCGGGATATTATCGCCGATTTATCGAGGGTTTTTCTTCCATTGCAAAGCCGATTACCCAGTTGACCCAGAAGAATGCACCATTTGTTTGGTTCGAGGAGTGCGAGGCCAATTTTACTGAACTGAAGAAGAGGTTGACCAGCGCACCAATCTTATCTATTACATCAGGTACGGGAGGTTTTTCCGTTTAATGCGATGCTTCTCACTGTGGTCTTGGATGCATTCTTATGCAGAGGAAGCACGTAATAGCTTATGCTTTGAGGCAGTTGAAGCCGCACGAGACTCGTTATCCGATCCATGATCTTGAGCTTGCTGCAATCGTTTTTTCTTTGAAGATCTGGCGCCATTACCTTTATGGTGAGTCTTTTGAAATATTTTCTGACCACAAGAGCCTGAAATACTTGTGTTCCCAGTCCGAGCTGAACATGAGACAGAGGAGATGGATGGATTTGCTTATGGAGTTCGACTGTGAGATCAAGTATTATCCCGGAAAGTCGAATGCAGCTTCAGACGCTCTTAGTCAGAAACTTTGTTCCTTATCTCTCGTTACGATTGGTGTCTCTCAGTTGATTGAAGACTGTTGAACTGCTGGTTTGGAGTTTGAGACCGATAGGATATCCATCAGAGTTTTTGCAATTCAGGCCGAACCAGAGTTGTTTCAGTTGATCAGAGAGGCACAGAGATCTGATCCGAGAAGTCAGAGATTGATAGAGAGGGTCAGATCAGGTCACCAGTCAGAGTTTCAGGTCAGGGATGATGTTTTATTCGTGAATAACCGTATTGTGGTTCCCGATGTTTCTGAATTGAGACAGCGTATTCTTCGAGAGGCGCATTGCAGCCGGTTTAGTGTTCATCCCGGAGGCCAAAAGATGTATAATTACTTGAAGACTCAATTCTGGTGGAAGCAGTTGAAGGGAGACATCACAAGGTTTGTGTCTCGTTGTCTGAATTGTCAACAGGTGAAAGCCAAGAGCAAGAAACCACGTGGATTATTGCACAGTTTGACTGTCCCGAAATGGAAATGGGATCACATCTCTATGGATTTCGTCACGAAGCTACCACGTTCAGTCAGAGGTTGTGATGCGATTTGGGTAGTGATTGACCGGCAGACAAAATCTGCCTGTTTCATTCCGTACAGAATGACCTACCATCATGATCAGATGGCCGAGTTATATGTCAGAGAGGTTGTGAGATTGCACGGTGTGCCGAAGTCGATAGTAATAGACAGAGACCCGAGATTCACTTCTCACTTTTGGCACAACTTACAGGAGGCATTGGGTACTCGTTTGCACTTGAGCACAGCGTATCACCCTCAGACCGACGGTCAGTCCGAACGTACGATCCATACTTTGGAGGATATGCTTTGAGCAGTAGTGCTTGATTTTGGCTCAGGTTGGCAGGATTCTTTGCCTCTAGTGGAGTTTTCGTACAATAATAGCTTCCAAGAGAGTATTGGAATGGCACCTTTTGAAGATTTGAACGAGAAGAAGTGCAGATCTCCGTTATTTTGGGATGAGATTTCAGAATCACCTGAGTTGGGTCCAGATATGATTCGCGATATGGCAGAGCAGGTGAAGTTGATTCAAACCAGAATGAAGACAGTCCAAGATAGACAGGCCAAGTATGCTAATATCAGACGCAGACCACTGTGTTTTGATCAGGGAGACCGAGTGTTTTTGAAGATTTCTCCGTTTAGAGGCACTGTCAGATTCGGGAAGGGAGGGAAGTTGTCGCCGAGATTCATTGGTCCGTATGAGATTTTGGAAAAGATAGGCGATCTTGCCTATAGGATTGCTCTTCCTCCGTCTCTTTCAGGCATCCCCAATGTGTTTCACGTTTCGATATTGCGGAAATATCATCCGGATCCGTCCCATGTTCTTCATCCAGATGAGGCAGAACTAGATGAGACTTTGAGTTACTTCGAGAGACCGATTCAGATTCTTGACAGGAAAGAGAAACAACTCAGGAACAAGTCGATTCCTGTAATGGTCCGGTGCGTCCCTTCACAGCTCAGGGGGCTCGCAACCTTTGTGCTACTCATGGCCTTCTCCCCACCTGGCTAGGGGAGTTTTTTCCCTCCCCAGGGATCGAACCTTGTACCTCCAGGAATAAGTACAAAGTTTTTTGATCCCTGGTACCATTGAGTACCAGGGATCAGAAAACTTTGTACTTATGCCTGGAGGTACAAGGTTTGATCCCTGGGGAGGGAAAAAACTCCCTTAGCCAGGTGGGGAGAAGGCCATGAGTAGCACACTGGTTGCTCAATGGTACCAGGGATCAGAAAACTTTGTACTTATGCCTTGATGTACAAGGTGTGATCCTTGGGGAGGGCAAAAACTCCCCTAGCCAGGTGGGGAGAAGGACATGAGTAGCACAATGGTTGCGGGCCCCCTGAGTTGTGAAGGGACGCACCCGGACCATTACAAAAAAGGGCGCCCTTTTTTGTAATGGTCCGGGTGCGTCGCATCTCTCTCGGGGGCCCGCAACCATTTTGCTACTCATGGCCTTCTCCGCACCTGGCTAGGGGAGTTTTTGCCCTCCCCAGGAATTGAACCTTGTACCTCCAGGCTTAAGTACAAAGTTTTCTGATTCCTGGTACCATTGAGCTAGACTAGCTCAGTGGTACCAGACTTGATAAGACTTTGTAATTAGCCTAGAGGTACAAGGTTCGAGAATGGGGTGGGCATGAAACTTTCCACCAGGGGGAAGAAGGCCATGAGTAGCAAAAATGGTTGGGCCAGCAGAGAGAAAAGCCCAATTCATTACAAAAAAGGGCGCCCTTTTTTGTAATGGTCCGGGTGCATCCCTTCACAGCTCAGGGGGCCCGCAACCATTGTGCTACTCATGGCCTTCTCCCCACCTAGCTAGGGGAGTTTTTGCCCTCCCCAGGGATCGAACCTTGTAGCTCCAGGCATAAGTACAAAGTTTTCTGATCCCTGGTACCATTGAGCTCAGTGGTACCAGGGATCAGAAAACTTTGTACTTATGCCTGGAGGTACAAGGTTCGATCCCTGGGGAGGGCAAAAACTCCCCTAGCCAGGTGGGGAGAAGGCCATGAGTAGAACAATGGTTGCGGGCCCCTTGAGCTGTGAAAGGACGCACCCGGACCATTATAGTTCTGGCTCAGCTTGAATAGAATAAACTCGAATATTCTATATATCTATCTCAAATACTAATGCAGAAATACAAAAATCTTCGACAAAATGAGATACACCTATCGTAGATAAGGATAAAGAACATATCTTTCTACTCAAGGCATCTGCAGCTGCATTGGATTTTCCTGGATAATATTTGATCTCACAATCAAAATCTTTTAGTAAATCTAGCCATCTTCGTTGCCTCATATTCAATTCTGACTGCGAAAACAGATATTTCAAGTTTTTGTGATCAGAATAAATTTCAAACTTCTCACCGTAAAGGTAATGTCGTCATATCTTCATATCAAATACAATGGCTGCCAATTCAAGATCATGAATTGGATATCAGGTTTCATGTGGCTTCAGATGTCTTGAGGCATATGCAATGACATGGCCTCTCTGCGTAAGCACATATCCCAAACCTCTGTGAGAAGCATCATAATATACAACAAAATCACCAGTACCTGAAGGTATCGTTGACCGGCTAAATCGGTGTGATATAAAACTACTGGCAAGCGTACCAGGTCAAGTAATAGTAAAGTGGACAGAGAGTCCAAGTATCGATCCCACAGAGACTGCAGTCAATTCTCAAGAATTAATTATTTAGCTTAATCTAGAAAAAATCATAAAAAGCAATTTGATTTAAATAAAATAAGAAAATAAAATAAAAACTTCTTAAGAAATAAGAATAAAAATAACTAAAGATAAAAATAATTAAAATAAAGACAACCAAGACACACGTAGGTACCGAACAAATCATGTAACAAGTAGTCGATTTAGGACTCAGATTTAATCTTAAATTACGGGAATTCTCCTATATTTTTCAAAGGTATATTTCTAGAACAATCAAACCTATTCAAATGTTGACGGATTAATCTTTCGTAATTCTAATCAAATTTGAATGCATTAAATATTTGTGAAAATTCAGTTTACACCCAAACCGCACACTGAAACCGAATTCTATTTCTAGTCGGTTTTATAATATGTTGATTATCAAAGTGATCAAAATCAATACCTCCTCTGTCGACTTGGAATCGATTAACATGCAAGCATACAGTTGATCAGACTATTCACAAGACAAATATAAATCTGAAAATCAATAAAATAAAATCAACTCTGAAAAATTCCAAACAAACATCCAAATTTTCTACATGAATTTGTTCGGCCCAATCACGCCGTCTTGGTTGAAAATAAACTACTCAATAATTGAAACTAGAATTAAACAAAAATAAAATAAAAAGAAAGAACAGAAGAAAGAAATAGCGAAGAAATCTTCTCTGCTCCCAGCCGCCGCCTTGCGTCTGCGTTATGCGTGTTGGAACCCCTTTTTCACGTCTGAATAAGTCCCTTAAATATGAGTTTAAAAAGCCCATGAAAAATAGCCCGTAAAATAAGACTTTTTAATTTTTGAAATTCTGATTTTTTTTGATTTCCGACATCTCGCTCGAGCGAGCACAACCTCTCGCTCGAGTGAGAGACTCTCTGTTCCAAGGATTTCTTCTCCCGTCTTGCTCGCTCGAGCGAGCACAAGCTCTCGCTCGAGCGAGCATGTTTCTGCTCAAAAAAACTCATGCACAGACTTCCTTGCACCCTTCCTTAGCGCGTTACCACTCTTCCTAGTGTCAAAATCCTTCTTCTAAGCGCGTTAGCACTCTTCCTAGCGCCAAACTCAAGTGCAATCACGCTACAACACTCACCATCAGCGCAACTTTCAACCTCCTCCGAGCGACAAATTTGAAAAGTTCATATCTTGAGTTCTAGCCGTCAGATTGACTTGAAATTTGGACAGCAATTTCAAAACATCTTGAAATTTATTTTGAACAGTGGAGATCGGATTTGGATCTTTCTAAAATTAAATATGATTTTTCTACCAAAGCTGCTCCGTAATTAACTTTTCAAAAATCCATTTTCCTACAAAATTAATCGGGAGAGTGAAATACACACACATGAACTAAAACACATAAAAACACATAAAAACAATATGAATGCACACAAAATTAACATAAAAATATCTCGAACTAATGCACACAAAATGCACTTATCAACACCCCCATACTTAAACCTTGCTCGCCCTCGAGCAAAACATGCAAAAACAATATGCAAAAAAAAAACATAAGTAAGGACAATTCATAAATGTGCACATCCTCCGAGAAGTTCAATCACAAAACCAAAAACACATACATGCTCTCAAATTTTCATAATACACTTTCGGTTTAACGTGAACGTGTGTGTGTGTGGAATGTCATTCTAGTTTTATGCAACATAGACCGAATTCATCTCAAAACTGCTTAGCGACCTATAAAAAATCAGTGCAAGTTTCACTTTTCAAGTGTCCATTCCTTCCAATGACCTCTAGACATACCCACCTCCCTTGGGATAATGAATTACACACCTCCGGATTTTGCACCCGGTATTGCTTTAGCCCCAATAATTACCCGCATACTTAGCTAAAACTTTGATAGGATACAAAAAATCTTTCTCTTTTTTTTTTCTAATCTCCTCGTCTATAGCCCGGATGGAGCATCAACCCCATTTTACCCGCTAACTTAGCTATGGAACAATGATTAGGATTTCAATCATTGTCCAAGCCCGAATGGAGTTGTAAAAATATTTTTTTTTTCTAGGTGCGCCCAAGATCATAAGTGTAAACTAGAGCCTCATCAAAATTCATAGAACACAATCAAGATGCACAAACCACTTATTGTCGTGAAATGGTCAAACAGACAGAAACTTCATCAAATCTTTCGTTACAGTCCACTGGTCTAACACAAGTGCTTATAAATATTCACGGTTCAACCTACAGTTTCTCATGTCAAGTCAAGAGCAAATTTTTTTAAAAAAACCAAATTTTCAAATAAACTTCATCATCATTGGCTATTATGACTCATCTTACTCATGCAAGACTAAACAAACAACAACAACAACAAACTAGATGCAAACAAACACAAAACATGACAGATGCAACACAAACATAACAAACAATGCAATAAACTAGTCTACCCCCCATACTTATCCAAAGCATTGCCCTCAATGCTTCAGAACAATGAACAGAATGCATAACAAACACACAAATGCAAAGACTAACAAAAACACAATGAGAACAAAAATAACACTCCCCTGGTTTTCGATTCATCCTCTTCCTTCATGACAGTATCTGCTGGGACAGCAGCAGCAGACGGTGTATATCAGCAGGCTCGGCAAACTAGAATGGGAAACAAGTAAAAATTAAATAAAAAAAACAAAAACAAAAAACAAAATTAAAAAACAAGGGAAAGAACTCTGGGTTGCCTTCCAGTCAGCGCTAAATTTATAGTCAACAGTCCGACTATGCAGAAGCAACCATCAAAGAGTGGTTGGCGCCCATAGTAAGAATCATAAGACTCTACGTATGGGTTTTGATTTCCATCGCCCTCAAGCTTGGCGTGATATATGCATGAGAAGCTCGTCGGTCCAACAACACTCTTCAAGAACTGATTATTTTGGAAAGAGAATCCGAATATAGGCTGAAGCTCATTGAGGATGTAATATTGTGGTGTTGACGTCAATGGAAATAATGGATCTTCAAGTGTTGTGCTTGTAAAGTCCATTGACGAGTTCAAGTCCTCCGCCTTGAATGTTTCTTCCTCCTCCACTGTCACTTTTAGCTCATCTTCACATGAATATTCCTCAAAAACGTTTTCTCTTGCTCTGGCTCAATTACTTCATTCTCTTGGCAGATCTCAAAAATTGGTTCTCTAAGAAGCGCAATCTGTTCATCCAAAAGACTCAACACTACAAGAAAAACGGCCAAAGACAACGCTTTTTCCGCGTTGTTAATGTCCCCGAAAAAGCGTTGTCGTAGCCAGTGTTGTAAAAGACCACGCACAAAGACAACGCGGAAAAAGCGTTGTCGTTTTTGGAAAAGACAACGCTTTTTAAGCGTTGTCATATCTAAAAACGACAACGCTTTTTCCACGTTGTCTTTGTCACAAAAAAGCGTTGTTGTAGACAATATTGTAAAAGGCCACGGTCAAAGACAACGCTTAAAAAGCATTGTCGTTTTGAGCAAAGACAACGCATAAAAAGCGTTGTGATATTTGAAAAAGACAACGCTTTTTAAACGTTGTCTTTTTTTAGTAACGACAACGCTTTTTCCACCTACGACAACGTTTAAAAAGCGTTGTCTTTTCTCAAATAAAAAACAAAAAAAAATTAAAAATTAATATATAAATTTCAATATTATAAATAAACCAAAATTTGAAAATTTCATAAATAAAATTTAATATACAATTTTTTAGTATTACAAGTCACTCAAAATTCTAATTCAATCATTCTAGATTGAACTATAAAGTTAAATAAAGTTCCTATAGTAACATACTTCATGCAAGATCCCCTGAGATCGAGAAGTAACCAACGCTCTTGTATAGCAGAAATGTCAAAATTATTAAACTAAATATTGGCAAAATTTCGGACATGCACCCATATCGGAAAGTCTCGCCAATTCCTGTTGTCTTTGAAGGATCTAACTTTAAGAACAAAGAGCTGACAGCCTGCTTCAATTGCCCAAGTTCAATTCCAATTCTGAGAAATGAAAGTGAATACAAAGCACGAGTGCCTGCATAATTAATTAAAAAACACTGAGCAATCATTCTAACTTTCTTTCCTTCTACAAAGTGCAACACAGGAAGAATAAACTTGAGAATAGGCAGAAGGTGAAATGAAGTTCATGAAACAGAAGGAAACATTATCCATGTCTTATCAGCAATCACCACAGTAAGCGCATGCATCTTTTATTGAAGAGACATAATCAATGCACAAATTTTTTCTCACCAATTTCTATAATGGAGAACTAACACAGCATGTTGATTGTTCTCCTCTCTCAACCAAGAAAGGAGAGAACTATTGATTGCTATGAGAAGAAGGACAACAAGTGTTCTAGGGCACGCTAACACATATGCATCATTAATGGAGAAACATAGGGAGTGACTGAGGTATAGAGAGCACATAAAAAAACTTGCACTTTTTCAGATAGTAAGGTTGTTTCCTTTGCTTTGCAGCTTCCCTCTCTTTCTGCTTGTGCTTGGCCAAAATTTCGTTCTTGGTATGCTTTTTTGTAGCAAACTTCAATTCTTTATCCTAGCATGGACAGAATAAATATAACTAACCTAGAAAACCCATGTCATCTTGAACTTGAGATACATAATTGACAAATGAACTTGCACAGCCAAACAAAACACAGTTTGCTTTAATAGGAACTTACAATCCGAGCAATGTGATCCGGAAGTTCATTCTCGTAGAGAAAGTTATATCTCTTCTTGAACCTGCACATCACATCAAGAATAAATGTTTGAAATCAACCACAGGAGAGTGTCCGTGAAAGACTGTCAAAATAGGATACACCATGTTGTGTTACTTTCCCTAAGTTTGCAGACCACAGATAACAGCAAGTACCATCTTTTTTAGAAACCCGTTTCCCTCTCAACTTAAACACACACTACTCAGAGATGCAAGGCTACTGTCCATGAAAAAACAATAAACACAAAAGGAGAGTTTTAATTTTAAAATTCTAAAGGATGTGGAAATAATAGGCCCGAGCGTTCCCAGGTTCGGTCATCGATGACCAAATTAAAAATTGTTACAGGAGAAATCATCATATTGAAAACAAAAGAAATAGGAGGCTGGCTGAAGAAAAAAGCTTACCCTTCCACATCCAGGTTTCCACATAGTGATTCAAAACGAGGGTCACACACCACCTGCATATAATCAGGCAGTAATTTAACCATAAACAAATTGGAGAGAAAGTCCTATGTCTGATTGCTTGGGCTAAGCATGAAATGAATATTGAAACCAACATATGAACAAAAAACAAAGCATATGTTGCCTAGAGAATATTTATCCAAGTAAGGGTGGGCAATATGCTGCTGTTTACGGACGAACGGTTTATGTTGAAAGAAAAACTTCGCACAATCAAAACTTAAAAAGCAAAAGACAAGCCTCACCCAAAAAGCCTAGATAATATTTAGTTATTTACCCAAGCAAAAGTCCATACAAATCTACCCCCACCCTGCATAAAAAAAGATTAAGCTATCCTCCAAGCTTCACAGAAATGCATAAAGCCTTGGACCCCCTTTTACATCTACTCATTCTAGAACCCTCAGAAAGATGATTGCAGTTTTAGACAGAATGGAAGCATTCTCAAGTTAAAGCTTAGCAAATTGACATCCCTGAATGTAAATATTCATGATTGCCCATAAAACGATCACAAATTCAAAATTTCAGATGTACCAAAAGAGTCAACAGACTCAAACTCAATCCCCAATGTTCATGCCAAAACTCTTAGAACACGAGAGAGTAATATTTATCAAGAAAATACGCAAGAAGATTGAAGTTCAATCCAAGCAAAATTAACATAAATGGTTCAAGTATCCATGTATAAGGTAAGCATAAGGTTGTATAGCATGCCAATGCTCAATAGCCCCACCAGATGGATTTTCAAATTTGTTGCTAATGATAGGCAACAATATTAAAACTTAACAAGCTAGTAGCTTCTGGGTCTGCAATAAAACAACATTTCAGAAACTTTATATCCACAAAATCGGGAATAAAAATTCTTTGTGGTTAGAGTATTTCTCAAATGAAATACAACAGAATGCGAATAAAGACAAGTAAAACTGACCCTTTTCGGAACTTGAACTACTTCTCTGAATCTACCAACAGGATTCTTGCTGCTAATCTCCATTGGCCTAAATGATAACACAATATAAGAATATGAAACAGCGAAACCAAAAAAACTAAAATGTATATATAAGAACAAGCACATAAACAAGGACTAAACCTTTTCACATAAACAAGCCCCAAAAAATTGCAAAGTATTAAAAACAATAGTGTGCTGAAATCCAGAAATTTGTATGTGGCTATCAAGGGTCCAACAAGAATACCTCCCACATCAGGGATTAAGCAGCCGTTCACCACTTGTGCGTTTCCACAGACAAGAGATTCTACAATTTCCTCCTTAATATGAAAAGCGACTAGGCCTGGACTCCCACGGTGTTCTGCGCAGTGACAGCGGTGATGACCGTGGAGCAATATATAATTGAGATAAAATATTCACCACCTACCAATCGTGGCCTCCAACAGTCCAAAAACAGTAAAAAAGAGAGCGAAAAATTTCCAAGTGAAAGAGATCTTTCAAATCGTAAAAGTTGCTTTGAAAATCAAACAGGGAAGAAATCGTGACAAGGGTTTGGGTATTTTGAGATTTTTTCAAACGTGGCAGGAAACTAAGGGATCGGTATTCACCTGTAGTAAAGATGCGAGGTGGGCTTCCCGACGGCTCGAGCGAGAACATTGCGAGGTGTCAACCAATTCATCGTCGGAGTCACTTTAAAAATCGTTTGAAGAATCGAGAAAAAATCGAAGCCATAAATCGAGGTGGAATTTTGAATTGAAAGAGAGAAAAAGGAGCTAAGGGATATGTCGGAAGAAGAAATCGCGATCGAGAGAAGGGGTCTGAGATTAAGAAATCGCGATCGAGAGAGAAGGGGTCTGAGATTTTGGGATCTAATTGGCTAAGGAAATATTATTTATTTTATGTTTTATTTTAAATAAAAATAATATTTTTTTTACAACACTTTTTAAAAAGTGTTGTGATACATGGGGAAAAAAACGCTCATAGACAACATTTTTAAAAGCGTTGTCTTTGACCCCAAAAAAACGCTTATTCACAACGCTTTTTAAAATAAGCGTTGTCTTTGATGAACAAAAAACATATAACGACAACGCTTTTCACTAAAAGCGTTGTCTTTTAAGTGTTGTGTTTGTGCATTTTTCTTGTAGTGCAAAGACTTGATGCAGCTTTCTAAGAACTGATTTGTCACTGTCTGCCATCGCACCATGTTCTCCAATTGAGCCACATGATCCTCAAAATGTCCTATAAACTCTTCTTGATTTGTGGAGTTGAATTGTGGAGGATATTGGTGACTCCAACCCTGCAGTGAAGGATCACAATGTCAATGGTAGTCAAAATCTGCCATATCATTTAACAAGTGCATAGCACTGTTATAATCTTTGTTGAACATGTGACTGCCAGTTGCCCAAGCTCCATAATCTATCTAACTTCTTGTTGACTCATCCAACCCACCATAGAAAATTTGAACTAGAGTGTAGTTTGAAAAATCATGGCATCGAAATCTGTTCGTCAAATCATTGAATCTCCCCCAAGCATCATAGAAAGGCTCCGAGTATTGTTGGCCAAACCTTGTGAACACCTATCGATGATCCATCTCCAAGTACCTCACAAGCAAAAGAAAAAAATAAAAATAAAAATTAAAAATAACGAAAAGAACGAAAAGATAGAAGGGAGAAAAATGTCTAGTCTCAAGCAAATAATCTATCCTAATATTAACTAAACAGTACTCGGCAACGGCGCCAAAAACTTGACCGGCTAAATCGTTGTGATATAAATCTACTGGCAAGCGTACCAAGTCAAGTAATAGTAAAGTGGACAGAGAGTCCAAGTATCGATCCCACAGGGACTGCAGTCAATTCTCAAAAATTAATTATTTAGCTTAATATAGAAAAAATCATAAAAAGCAATTGGATTTAAATAAAATAAGAAAATAAAATAAAAACTTCTTAAGAAAAAAGAATAAAAATAATTAAAATAAAGACAACCAAGACACACGTAGGTACCGAACAAATCATGCAACAAGTAGTCGATTCCGGACTCAGATTTAATCTTAAATTACGAGAATTCTCTTATCTTGTTCAAAGGTCTATTTCTAGAACAATCAAACCTATTCAAATATTGACAGATTAATCATTCGTAATTCTAATCAAATTTGAATGCATTAAATATTTGTAAAAATTCAGTTTACACCCAAACCGTACACTGAAACCGAATTCTATTTCTAGTCGGTTTTACAATATGTTGATTATCAAAGTGATCAAAATCAATACCTCATCTGTTGACTTGGAATCGATTAACATGCAAGCAAATAGTTGATCAGACTATTCACAAGACAAATATAAATCTAACAATCAATAAAGTAAAATCAACTCTGAAAATTCCCAAACAAACATCCAAGTTTTCTACATAAATTTGTTCGGCCCAATCACGCCGTCTTGATTGAAAATAAACTACTCAATAATTGAAACTAGAATTAAACAAAAATAAAATAAAAAGAAAGAAAGAACAGAAGAAATAAATAGCGAAGAAATCTTCTCTCCTCCCAGCCGCCGCCTTGCGTCTGCGTTATGCGTGTTGGAACCCCTTTCTCACGTCTGAATAAGTCCCTTAAATATGAGTTTAAAAAGCCTCACGCCGTCTTGGTTGAAAATAAACTACTCAATAATTGAAACTAGAATTAAACAAAAATAAAATAAAAAGAAAGAAAGAACAGAAGAATGAAATAGCGAAGAAATCTTCTCTGCTCCCAGCCGCCGCCTTGCGTCTGCGTTATGCGTGTTGGAACCCCTTTCTCACGTCTGAATAAGTCCCTTAAATATGACTTTAAAAAGCCCATGAAAAATAGCCCGTAAAATAAGACTTTTTGATTTTTGAAATTCTGATTTTTTCTGATTCCTGACATCTCGCTCGAGCGAGCACAACCTCTCGCTCGAGCGAGAGACTCTCTGTTCCGAGGATTTCTGCTCCCGTCTCGCTCGCTCGAGCGAGCACAAGCTCTCGCTCGAGCGAGCATGTTTCTGCCCAAAAAAACTCACGCACAAACTTCCTTGCGCCCTTCCTTAGCGCGTTAGCACTCTTCCTAGATCCAAAATCCTTCTTCTAAGCATGTTAGCACTCTTCCTAGCGCCAAACGCAAGTGCAATCGCGCTACAACACTCACCATGAGCGCAACTTTCAACCTGCTCCGAGCGACAAATTTAAAAAATTCATATCTTGAGTTCTAGCCGTCGGATTGACTTGAAATTTGGATAGCAGCTTAAAAACTTCTTGAACTTTATTTTGAACAGTGAAGATCGGATTTGGATTTTTCTAAAATAAATATGATTTTTCGACCAAAGCTGCTCCGTAATTAACTTTTTAAAAATCCATTTTCCTACAAAATTAACCGGGAGAGTGAAATACACACATATGAACTTAAACACATAAAAACAATATGAATGCACACAAAATTAACATAAAAATATCTCGAACTAATGCACACAAAATGCACTTATCAATCGTCAACATAGGTGCATTGGTCAATCTCTTCTTCAACTCAAGAAAACTAGCTTCACAAGCCTCTGTCCAAACATACGACATATTCTTCTAAGTCAACTGTGTAATAGGCTTGGCAATGCTGGAGAAATCTCTGATAAATATGTGATAATAGCATGCTAATCCCATAAAACTCCGTATTTCTGGAACTGATGTAGGTCTAGGACAATTAATCACAGCCTCTACCTTTCTTGGATCGACTGAAATCTCATCACATGAAATAATATGCCCAAGAAAAACGACTCAATCTATCCAAAATTCACATTTAGACAACATGGCATACAATTTCTCAGTTCTCAAAGTATATAACATAATTCTGAGATGTTCAGCATGATCATTCAGATTCTTGGAATAAATAAGGATATCATCAATAAAGATAATGTCAAAGTCATCCAAGTATTTCTGAAACACCCTATTCATCAATCCCATAAACACTGTAGAAGATTGGTTAAACCAAAAGACATGACTATAAATTCATAGTGACCATACCATGTTCTAAATGCAGTTTTAGGGATATCTTCATCTCGAACTCTCAGCTGATGATATCCAGATCTCAGATCGATCATGGAATAGATAGCTGAACCCTGCAACTGATCAAATAAATCATCTATTCTGGGCAATGGGAACTTATTCTTTACGATAGCCTTGTTGAATTGACGATAATCAATACACAACCGCATGGAACCATCTTTCTTTCGTACAAAAAGTACCAAAGCGCCCCAAGGTGAAGCGCTCGACCTTATATACCCTTTGGCCAAAAGTTCTTCAAGCTGTTCTTTCAACTCCTTCAATTCAATAGGTGACATTCTGTAAGGAGTTTTAGATATTGGTTGCGTACCTAGAATTAATTCAATACTGAAAATTTCTCGAATTGGAGGCAAACCAAAAATTTCATCAGGGAATACATCAACAAAATCTCGCACCACTGGTATATCTGTCAATGTTGGACTAGATTTCAAGACATCTACTGCATAAACCAAAAATCCTTCTTCACCTCTCTGCAATAAATGGGTCATGGATAACATAGATATCAAAGGGATCTTGGCTCTAGAACCCTTAACGTAAAATTTCCATTCATCTGCCATTTCAGGTCTAAATCTGACCAATTTCTGGAAACAATCCACGGTCGCCCTGTACTTGGTTAACATTTATATGCCAATAATACAATCGAAATATGATAATCCGAGTACGATAAAATCCAAAATTTCACATTCTCCTCATATTGTAGTGCACAGTTTCTAATTAATCTAACAGATACAATGCCTTCACCCAAAGGTGAAGAAATAGCAACAACAGTAGGCAATGGCTCGGATGATAAAGAATGCTTCATAGAAAATTTTTCAAATATAAATATATGTGATGAACCTGTATCTATCAAAACATAGGCAGGATGACCAAAGATAAAGCAGTTACCTGCTATGACATCGTCAAGTGCTGTGAGCCTGCTCCTCCGTAAGTGCAAAGACTCGTTCTTGTTTCCTAGGAGGTTAAGTCATAGTATGTCTTTCTCGTGGTCTGTTCTGTGGTTGTGGCTAAAATAAATGCACTGATTGCCTTTCTGAATAAGGTACTGGTCTAGATGCACTGGCACCAGTTGCTCTTTATGTTGCTCTTTGAGGACACACCTTAGCATAATGACCTCCTTGGTGACAAATGTTGCAACTTCCAGAAACTCATCTACATTGATCTGTTGTAGGCCTACCACCACACTTGCTACAATAAATGCCAGACAATGCAGAACTCTAACCCGAACCAAAATGCCTCGAGCCATTAGAACTTGATGAAATACTGCCTGATTTCTTAAATTTCTTACCTTTAGGCCGAATTCTTGAATCCTTTCTGCCACTGCTTCCACCCTCAAATCTGAGAGATGGTTGCTGAAACAGTGGCAAATTCTGTGGCGATGGAATTGGTATTGGCTGTTGAGCTGGCTGGGGAATAAACGGTGCTCCTCTCTGTCTCAACAAGCCTGCCTCTGCTCCCTTAGCTCTATTCAAAGAATCAACAAAAGTATTTGGTCTGCCACTGTTCACCATAGTGAAAACATCTGGATTCAAGCCATTGATAAACTGGTCCGCCATAGCTTCATCATTGGCTGCTATATATGGGGGAAATTTCAACAAGCTAGAAAATTTGGCCACATATTCTTCTATATTCAGCTGACCTTGCATCAAACTCGCAAATTCTGCTCCTTTGTCTTTTTTGTAGGAGACTGGAAAGAAACGTTGATAGAATTCAGTTTTAAATATAGACCAAGTGATAGTCGTACCTCGATGTTCTAGAGCTTTCTTTGTAGTAATCCACCAACTTTTAGCAAATTCGTGAAGTTGATGTACTACCAATCTGATACGAGGATCATCTAAATAGTCAAGTGAGTCAACAACTGTTCAATATCTTCAAGCCAATTCTCACAGTCAACTTAATTCTCCGTTCCTTTCAGTGTTGGCAGTTTGAACAACTGAAATCTTTTCAATAGTGTCTCCATTGGTGTAGCAGTCACATCCATCAGATCAGCATATGTACCACCCTGTGCATTCTGAGATTCTGCCACTGTTCGTGGTACATTTTGCTATTCTGGCTGAGGAATAGCCATTGTCTGTCTAGTCATTTTTAGTAGCGCGGTTCCATTTTACAAGATTAAGAGATTTTAAACATGTTAGAAAATTACATATAATTTTAAAAGAGTCAAAACATGTTTAAGGAGTCCTTATTTGGTTAAAATAAGTGGAAAATAAGATCCAGAACGTCCGAAAATGGAAGGGTAGGTCCCGGGGTCCAAAAATGACTTTGGAAGGACCAAAACAGTTCGGAGCACACGGACCAGTTCGGGCCCTCCGAACCCGAGTTTGGGCCCTCCGAACTCAGTGCAGAACATGTGTCAAAAGTGGCTCGTACAAGTGGCAGTTTGGACCCTCCGAACCCAGTTCGGACCGTCTGAACTCCCGCGAGATTGAGGTGTAAAAAATACTCTACACGTGTGAATCATGCCCGGTTCGGAGCCTATAAATAGGCCCTCCGAATTTCAGAATTTTCACACCATTTTAATATCTCTCTCTCGGTTCCATCTTGGTTTTAGGGGTTTAGGGGTGATTCCAGCCTTTCTAGGCTTGGTCCGGAGGTTGGCCAGGTGCTCCAGGGTTGCGGCGGAGCGGTGCCCAAGTTCTGGGGCAGTCGTCATCAGCGGGCTGATGACGGACGCAGACATAGCTCTGGCTCCTTATAGTAAATAAGGAGAATGTTATAGAGTATTTAAGGCCTTTAGAATAAGATTATAATGCATGAGTACTTTACATTGTAATGCGGACTATAGGTTTGGACATTAGAGCTGGTGTAGCTTGCCTAGTAAAACTAAGGTACGTAAGTACAGACTGAGATAGCCAGCTGAATATACATGTTTATGTGTTGCATAATTATGTGTTGCATTATTATATGCCATGATATGCATGATTTAATGTTTATGATTTGTATGCGGCATTTGCATACCATGTTGAGCCTGCTATCCTTTTGAGATAGCCAGTTGTTCTAGGGTCGTTCAGCCCTAGGGTTGTTGTTATTATACGATCGGGTACCGTGTGGCACCCACTGGATTAACGGGGTAGTGTGTGCGGTTTACCCAGGATGGTGATAGTCCAAGATCGGGTTCAGTATGTGTGGCACAAACTGGATCTTCGGAGCAGCATGCACATATTGGAGGCGCTTGTGTACTGAACATGGTTTTCCAGATATGATCCCAGTTACCCAGAGCATTCATAGTTCATGTTGCATGCATCATATAGACCTGTATATTCAATACTTTACGTACTGGGCGTTAGCGCTCACGTCCCTGCTTTTATCTCGGACACCCCATTCGACGGGGTAGGTTTGCAGGTGGATCAGGAGCGAGAGATGTAGTTGGTCGGTGACCAGGGCTTGGTAGCAGGAGTTTTCAGAAGAGTTTTAGATTAAGATTTTAACTGGTATTTATTCGATTTAGTTGTATTATTATTTGGGGATTTATTTGTGCTTTTCCGCTGTTAATTCTGATGATTTATTATTTAAGTTATTTGCATGCTTAAGCTTCTGATTAGTAGGTGATCACGGTGCGGGTCACTACATTTATGATATCAGAGCATGCATAGTAATTTTGGGATCTAGATTGTTGAAATTGGGCTTAACCTTTTGATCATCGTATAGATGGCGGGACATGGCGTGGGTGGACGCTGGGGCAATCAGGACGATCAAGATCATCGTTGGGTCGTCATCAACATCACCATGTTGATCGTAGGCGTTTTAGTATGCATGAATATTTTCCTAACCAAGGATTAGAGTTGTGCTAGTTTTCAGATGATCAGTTCTAGTCTTTCTCCTGAAACGATTCAGAAAGTCAGTGGTTTGACATAGTGTCTGAGATGACTCAGTGTTAGGGTCATTGGTTATTAATGATGTATTTTCATATAGATTCAGTGATAGATTATACCAGGTGCTGAGGACTGTGCAGGATTGTTCAAGATAGGATAGGAAGCGCGACCACCGCCGGTGATTTCTAGGAAGTTTATTCCAGATAGGCTATTGAGGAAGGCTACCTGAGTCTTGATATTTTGAACAGTTATAGTGTGAGACCTCGTTTCTAATCAACTAATATCAGACGACAAGCGATAAGTAAACAAGAACCCAAAGTATATATTTTTTTTAAAAGGAGGCTCGCGCGCCCGCACTGACATCAGCGCGCCCGCGCTTACACTGCGCAAAAACTAGCGTGCCCGCGCTTTAATTAAGAGCGCCCGCGCCCACACCTCGCAAAGAGGCCGCGCGCCCGCGTCATCCCCTCGCCCAGAGAAGTTAAGGCACTGAAATAAACTCAATCAAAACCTAAACACTAGCATTAAGAGTATTTGACATTCCAATAACAATACAAGAAAGGTTTAGGTAAGAGAAACATTCAATTCGATAGTACCTACATCGTTTCTTGCTTACAAAACAAATACGAGAAGTTCGAATGACTAAACATGATCGCAAAACATAACTAGGTTGACATGCTGATTCGACTTCTAAACGAGTCTCACTTCTATCTCTTGCTCTGGACGCTAACCAGGTCTATGCTGACTTGATCCTGCCCTTCCTGTTGCCAAGTACACATACAAAACAAAGCAACAGCCGGATAACCGGTGAGAATGATAATCCCAGTAAAAGCAACATATCAAGTAATGAATATACAACATGCTATCAAACCACATATTCAAGTCGAAGTTAATGATATGCATGTATTTAAAACCAGGATATCAATTCTGATAAACAAGGAAGTATTGCTCTGCTTTTGGGATCCCGAGGATGAGATCACGTAACGACTCACCGACTCTCCCAATCGAGGTGGTGCCACGTATCTCACTCCTCTAGACTTTGAGCAACCATAATGAGTATGCTAGCACTAGGCGAAATACTACAACCTAGGCCACTCAATAATAGTTCCCAAACGTCTAACAAAAAGGGCGGTTCTGCCCGCTGAAATCAAAGTAGGCTCAAGATGAATGCATAACAGAAACATAAACATAAGCCACATAACAAAAACTCAATCAATCAACAAATACAAGTTCCACATGCTAGAACAAGTATCAATGCAATATGTGATTTAAAAAGGGAAACTCGAGAACCAACATTCCCGAGTATGCTATCCCGCTACGATGACTGCTTTTACCTTTCAATGCAGTAGTTCCAACTCTGGATAAGCTACAACAAAAGGTTTAATCAACAACTAAACAATCCAACAACAAAGGCAACGGTTCAAGGTAATCTCTTTACCGTTCTTCGTCCAATTCTCGACGACCAAATGCTGCTAACACAGGGCTTGACAACTCCAAACGAATCTGTTCAGATACAATCAAAGATCAATTACCATGATCGACTTACACGGCATAACGGCTATAATTGAACAAACCGACAACGCAGACAGCAGTTCAATAGCGATATAACCTCATAAAAATTCTAAGACAACCAAAACAAAGCATACCCATCAATCTCAAAATCCACATTTTCGAAAATGGCTTCCAAAAATCATAACAAATCCGAACGTCACTCTAATTCAAAACCGACAGATAATAAACGATCAGAACTCTGTAGAGAACAACATACTCGAATCTCAAACGATTCTAACAACATCCAAAAACTAGAATGTATCGGATCGAAGAAGAACTTACGATATAACAGAGCTCTCACTGCAGTGATCACTAATCCGCCTTCAAAAATAAATTCCAACGGACGGATCGAGCTCGGGAGGAAATCTGAAAGCTCAAAACTCCAAAGGGGTGGCTCTAATGGAGGCTCACGGTTGGAGAGGAAGATGGAGGCTTCTCCAAATTAAAATCCATGTGTAGATAATATATAAAAATCAAAATTTGCGTTTTAGTCCCTGAAAAATCCAATTTTGCAAAAAGGACCCTAATCAAAATCAAGTCGGCTCGTGAACTCTAAAATCTCCGATTAACTCAAATAAACTCATTTAAGATAAAAACGGGGCGTTACAATTCTCCCCCTCTAAGAAGAGATTTCGTCTTCGAAATCAACAAGAACCACAACTCATAAGATAGAATAAAGAACTAAAGACAGTAAGAAGAACTCACGTCATCCGAATAACTCCGAAAATCTCTATCTCATGTCAGATTCTGTCTCCCAAGTCGCTTCCTCGACTCCGTGACGGCTCCACTGCACTTTCACAAACAGAATCAACTTGGTTCTGAGTTGCTTTTCTTTCCGATCAAGGATCTGAATTGGTCGTTCAAAATAGCTCAGAGTCTCGTCTAACTCGGCTTCATCAGGCTGAAGGATATGAAAAGGATCTGGATGATACTTCCGCAGCATAGAGACGTGAAAAATATCGTGAATACTGACCGGCTAAATCGGTTTGATAAAAATCTACTGGCAAGCGCACCAGGTCAAGTAATAGTAAAGTGGACTGAGAGTCCAAGTATCGATCCCACAGAGACTGTTGTCAATTCTCAAGAATTAATTATTTTACTTAATCTAGACAAAATAATAAAAAATAATTTGATTTAAATAAAATAAGAAAATAAAATAAAAACTACTTAAGAAATACGAATAAAAATAACTAAAGATAAAAATAATTAAAATAAAGACAACCAAGACACACGTAGGTACCGAACAAATCATGTAACATGTAGTTGATTCAGGACTCAGATTTAATCTTAATTCACGAGAATTTTCCTAATTTGTTCAAAGGTCTATTTCTAGAACAATCAAATCTATTCAAATATTGATGAACTAATCTTTCGTAATTCTAATCAAATTTGAATACATTAAATATTTATGAAAATTCAGTTTACACCCAAACCGCATAATGAAACCGAATTCTATTTCTAGTCAGTTTTACAATATGTTAATTATCAAAGTGATCAAAATCAAAACCTCCTCTGTCGATTTGGAATTGATTAACATGCAAGAAAACAGTTGATCAGACTATTCACAAGACAAATATAAATCTGACAATCAATAAAATAAAATCAACTCTAAAAAAATCTCAAACAAACATCCAAGTTTTCTACATAAATTTGTTCGGCCCAATCACGCCGTCTTGGTTGAAAATAAACTACTCAATAATTAAAAACAATAATTCAAAAATAAAAATAAAAAGAAGAAAAGAAAGAAGAAATCTTCTCTTCAAAGCCTTGTAGCCGCCTCCTCTTGCGTTGTCTGCGCTCTGGAGCTTCCGAAACCCTCAAAAATATGTTATATCTTCTATATATATGGTCCGAAACGCCTACCAGTTAATTTCCTCTCAAAATAAGGATTTTTCGGAACACATATGACCCCCGAACACGCGCGCGCGCGCCGCATGGGCCTCGCACACGCGCAGCACATAAAAACAGAAGGCTGTACGTCAGACTCGCGCGCGCGCGAGCTTGATTCTCGCGCGCGCGCAGTACTAAAAATCTGCACCGAGCGACAATTTTCAAAAATTGATATCTCGAGATCTAGCCGTCGGATTGAGCTGAAATTTGGACAACAGCTTCAAAAATCTTTAACTTTAATCTGAACGGTGGAGATTGGATTTCAATGTATCTAAAATTAAATATAATTTTTCGATCAAGGCTGCTCCGTAATTCACTCTTCAAAAATCCATTTTCCTACAAAATTAACCCAAGGAGTGAAATACACACACATGCACTAAAACACATAAAAACACATAAAAATAATATGAATGCACACAAAATAAACATAAAAATAACATGAAATAATGCATACAAAATGCACTTATCAATACCCCCATACTTAAACCTTTCTCGCCCTCGAGCAAGACATGCAAAAACAAAATGCAGACAAAAACATAAGTAAGGACGATTCATAAATGTGCAAAGCCTCTGAGAATTTTAATCACAAAACAAAAAACACAGACATGCTCTCAACTTTTCATAATACACCTTCGGTTTAACGTGAACGTGTGTGTGTGAAATGTCATTTCAGTTTCATACAACTTAGACCGAATTCGTTTCAAAACTGCTTAGCGACCTATGACAAATTAGTGCAAGTTTAACTCTTCAAGTGCTCATTCCTTCCAACGACCTCTAGACAAACCCACCTCCCTTGAGATAATGAATTACACACCTCCGGATTTTGCACCCGGTATTGCATTAGCCCCAATAATTACCCTCTTACTTAGCTATAACTGGCTAGGATACGAAAAATCATTCTATTTTTTCTTTCTAATCCCCTCGTCTATAGCCCGGATGGAGCATCAATCCCATTGAATCCGCATACTTAACCTTAAATTTGAATTTTTTTTTTTTAGGATTTTAATCCTTTCAAGGCCCGGATGGAACTGTATATAAATTTTTCTAGGTGCGCCCAAGATCATAAGTGTAAACTAGAGCCTCATCAAAATTCATAGAACACAATCAAGATCCACAAACCACCTATTGCCGTGCAATGGTCAAACAGACAGAAACTTCATCAAATCTTTCGCTACAATTCACTGGTCTAACATTAGTGCTTAAAAATATTCACGGTTCAACCTAAAGTTTCTCATGTCCAGTCAAGAGCAAAATTTTTTCAAAAATCCATTTTTTTCAAACTTCATCATCATAGGCTACCATGACTTATCCTACCCATGCAGGACAACACAAACAACAACAAAAACACACTATATGCAAACAGACATGAAACGAACTTTATGCAACACAAACACAAAACATAATGAAATAAACTAGTCTACCCCCCCATACTTATCCAAAGCATTGCCCTCAATGCTTCAGACAATGAACAAAATTCAAAATGAACAAAAACACAATGAAAACAGAAATAACACTCCCCTGGTTTTTGTTTCATTCTCTTCCTTCTTGACGGCATCAATTGGGACAGTAGCATCAGTCTAGATATATCGACAGGCATGACCAACTGGCATGGGAAAGAAAACAAAATCAAATAAAAACAAAATATAAAAAAAAAAACAAAATAAAAACAAAAGCAAAAACACTGGGTTGCCTCCCAGTCAGTGCTAAAATTATAGTCTATAGCCCGACTATGCAGAAGCCACCATCAAAGAGCGGCTGCCGCCCATAGTAAGAATCATACGATTCTATGTATGGGTTTTGAATTTCTTCGCCCTCAAGCTTGGCATGATATTTGCAGTTTAAGCTTGTCGGTCCAACAGTACTCGGCATGAAATTTTTCCTTTGGAAAGAGACTCTGATTCTAGGCTGAAGCTCAAAGAGGATGTAATACTGTGGAGGTGGCGTCAATGGCAAAAACGTATCTTCTAACGGTGTACATAAAACGACCACTGACGAGGTAAAATCTCTCTCCTTGTATAGTTCTTCCTCCTCCACTATTACGTTTGGCTCTTCTTCACAAGAAGATTACTCAAAAATGATTTCTTCATGCTCTGGCTCAGTTACTTCACTCTCTTGACAGATCTCAAAAATTGGTTCTCTAAGAAGCGCAATCTGTTCATCCAAAAGACTCGTGCGGCTTTCTAAGAATTTATTTGACTCTGTCTGCTGTCGCACAAGATTTTCCAACTGAGCCACATAATCTTCGGAACGCCCTATGCACTCTTCTTGATGCTCCGGTGGCTGGTTTGAAAAATTTTTAGAGTTGATATCTGGAGGATATTGATGACTCCAACCCTGCAGTGAAGGATCACAATGCCAATGGTAGTCAAAATCTGCCATAACATTTAACAAGTGCATCGCACTGTCTTCATCTCTTCTAAACAATTGACTGCCAGTGGCCAACGCTCCATAATCCACCCAACTTCTTGTAATCTCATCCAAACCACCATAAAAAAATTGAGTGAGGGTGTAGCTCGAAAATTTATGGCTTCTAAATCTGTTCGCCAAATCATTGAATCTCCCCCAAACAGCATAGAATGGCTCCAAGTATTGCTGGCCAAATCTTGTGAACACCTGATGATGATCCATCTCCAAGTACCTCACAAGAAAAAGAAAAGAAAAAAAATCAAAATTAAAATAAAATAAAAAAAACGAAAAGAACGAAAAGATAGAAATAAATAAAAAATGTCTAGCCTCAAGCAAATAATCTATCCTAATATCAACTAAACAGTCCCCGGCAACGGCGCCAAAAACTTGACCGGCTAAATCGGTTTGATAAAAATCTACAGGCAAGCGCACCAGGTCAAGTAATAGTAAAGTGGACAGAGAGTCCAAGTATCGATCCTACAAAGACTGTTGTCAATTCTCAAGAATTAATTATTTTACTTAATCTAGACAAAATAATAAAAAACAATTTGATTTAAATAAAATAAGAAAATAAAATAAAAACTACTTAAGAAATACGAATAAAAATAACTAAAGATAAAAATAATTAAAATAAAAAGAACCAAGAAACACGTAGGTACCGAACAAATCATGTAACATGTAGTTGATTCAGGACTCAGATTTAATCTTAATTCACGGGAATTGTCCTAATTTGTTCAA
Organism: Henckelia pumila; assembly: GCF_033568475.1. Taxonomy (NCBI): domain Eukaryota; kingdom Viridiplantae; phylum Streptophyta; class Magnoliopsida; order Lamiales; family Gesneriaceae; genus Henckelia; species Henckelia pumila. The sequence continues at coordinate 123,944,479 of NC_133122.1, read as the reverse complement.
AGATCTATTTCTAGAACAATCAAATCTATTCAAATATTGATGAACTAATCTTTCGTAATTCTAATCAAATTTGAATGCATTAAATATTTATGAAAATTCAGTTTACACCCAAACCGCATAATGAAACCGAATTCTATTTCTAGTCAGTTTTACAATATGTTAATTATCAAAGTGATCAAAATCAAAACCTCCTCTGTCGATTTGGAATTGATTAACATGCAAGAAAACAGTTGATCAGACTATTCATAAAACAAATATAAATCTGACAATCAATAAAATAAAATCAACTCTAAAAAAATTCCAAAAAAACATCCAAGTTTTCTACATAAATTTGTTCGGCCCAATCACGCCGTCTTGGTTGAAAATAAACTACTCAATAATTAAAAACAATAATTCAAAAATAAAAATAAAAAGAAGAAAAGAAAGAAGAAATCTTCTCTCCCAAGCCTTGTAGCCGCCTCCTCTTGCGTTGTCTGCGCTCTGTAGCTTCCGAAACCCTCAAAAATATGTTATATCTTCTATATATATGGTCCGGAACGCCTACCATTTAATTTCCTCTCAATCCTTCAAGCTCAATGTGGATGGGAGCTCGAGAGGTAACCCGGGTGAGTCGTCTGTGGGGGGGGGGGGGGGGGTTTTCCGAGATTCTTCTGGTAGGGTCTTGGCGTTTTTTAGTGAGTTCATTGGTTTGGGGTCCAATGTCCGTGCAGAACTCTGGGCGATTTGGAGGGGTATTCTTCTCTGTTCTGACCTTAGCCTTTTTCCCCTTTGGATTGAAACTGATTCCCAGATTGCTATTCAGATTCTTAGATCTCGGAGGTGCCGTTGGGATTTGGACCATATTGTTTCGAGGACGCGTGTTTTGGTGCGGAATAGGCCGGTTCATTTCTCCCATATCTATCGGGAAGGGAATTCGGTTGCGGATGCGTTGGCGCGGCAGGCTCATGATCATAGGCAGTGTTTGTTGGAGATTGGTGTTTCTTTAACCACTCCCATCGCTGTGTTGGCCCGTTCTGACTCTTTCGGGCTTCCTTACCTTAGATCTAGGTTTTCTCAGAGCCTCACGCTCGCTTATAGCCGTTTCTCTTGGGCTTTCTTTTTCTTTGTTTGCTCTCCTTTTTGGTCTAGGTCATCCTAGATTTAGATATATGTAGCTATTTATTTTTCTTTGCAGGTACAGCTCTCCGGCCCTTTTCCGGAGTTTTTGGAGTTAGTCTGTTCCCCTGTCGCTTGCTTTGCTTTCTTCAGGGTGATGGATCATCAGGCGTTCTCTGTGCTTCCCCTTGCCTGGTTCTTGCTGTTGTTTGGATGTTTTGTGGGCGGTCTCTCGTGCCCCTCGCTTTTTGGATTTCCAGTCTTCTTGGGAGTTAGGTTATGGCTTGAGTTTCCTTCGCCATTCTCCTGCTTTTTTGCTCTGGGTCTGCTGGTTTGCGGTCGCTCCACTTTTTCCTCGCGGCCTATGTATAGTGACTTCCCAGCTGATCATGACTTTTGGCATATTTCTTTCATAGCTTTGATCTGTTGTTCAGCTCTGGATGGTGCCAGCCTCTTTTCGCGCTTTAGTGTCGGATTTGATTTTGCTGGCCTGGAGTTGTGGATCTCCTCTAGGTTTTACTGCACAGGCTGATACCAGCCAATCTTCGCGCCTCAGTGTCCGTTTTTGATTTTGCTGGGCCGAGCTGTGGCTCTCTTCTAACTTTTGCTGCTCAGGATGCCTGCTGACGTTGATTTAGTTAGCTATCTTTGATGTTATTTGTTTATACTTATTTCCTAGGGATGCTTTGGTTGTATATTTCGATACCCTAGCTGTTCTGATGTTCTTATTACCTTTGTATAGCCTTTTGGGGAGGTTTTGGCCTAGTCCCCCTCCTACGTTAGGTTTTATTTGTATCGCTTTTTTATGTTTATATACAGGTAGGGGTCTGCCTAACCCCCCGCTCCCGGCGGTGTTTTTTTCCAAAAAAAATAAAAAATAAAAAATAAAAATAAAAAAAAAAATTCCTCTCAAAATAAGGATTTTTCGAAACACATATGACCCCCGAACACGCGCGCGCGCGCGGCATAGGCCTCGCACGCGCGCAGCACATAAAAACAGAAGGCTGTACGTCGGACTCTCGCGCGCGCGAGCTTGATTCTCGCGCGCGCGCAGTACAAAAAATCTGCACCAAGCGACAATTTTCAAAAATTCATATCTTGAGATCTAGCCGTCGGATTGAGCTGAAATTTGGACAGCAGCTTCAAAACATCTTTAACTTTAATCTGAACGGTCGAGATTGGATTTCAAAGTATTTATAATTAAATATAAGTTTTCGATCAAGGCTGCTCCGTAATTCACTCTTCAAAAATCCATTTTCCTACAAAATTAACCCAAGGAGTGAAATACACACACATGCACTAAAACACATAAAAACACATAAAAATAATATGAATGCACACAAAATAGACATAAAAATAACATGAAATAATGCATACAAAATGCACTTATCAAATACCCGATAAAGACGGAGGAAGTGCAAGTCTGTAGGCAATATCTCCTATCTTCTCGAGAATCTCGTACGGATCGATGAATCTCGGAGATAACTTCCCTCTCTTTCCGAATCTGACAGTGCCTCTAAAAAGAGAAATCTTAAGGAATACACGGTCTCCCTGCTCAAAACTCAGAGGTCTACGCCTGACATTCGCATACTTCTTCTGTCTATCTTGAGCTGACTTCATTCTGGTCTGAATGATCTTAACCTGCTCTGACATATCTCTAAGCATCTCCGGTCCCAAATCTGGTGACTCGGACAATTCATCCCAAAACAACGGAGATCGGCACTTCTTACCATACAAAGCCTCAAAAGGCGCCATACCGATACTCGCTTGGAAGCTGTTGTTGTAAGAAAACTCGACAAGAGGCAAAGAATCCTGCCAACTAGTGCCAAAGTCTAGCACTACCGCTCGCAGCATATCCTCTAACGTCTGGATAGTCCGCTCTAACTGTCCATCGGTCTGAGGATGATAAGCTGTACTCAGATGCAATCGAGTACCAAGTGCCCCCTGAAGACTGTGCCAGAAGTGAGAAGTGAATCTAGGATCTCTGTCTGAAACGATCGACTTCGGCACACCATGCAGTCTCACAACATTGCTAACATACAACACAGCCATCTGATCATGACGATACGTCATCCTGTACGGAATAAAACACGCAGACTTCGTCAATCGGTCGATCACTACCCAAATGGCATCGCATCCTCGAACGGATCGTGGTAGCTTCGTGACGAAATCCATGGAAATGTGATCCCACTTCCATTCAGGAACAGATAGACTGTGCAACAGACCTCCTGGTCGCTTCCGTTCTGCTTTCACCTGCTGACAATTCAAACACCGAGATACAAACCTCGCTACGTCGCTCTTCATTCCCTTCCACCAAAACTGAATCTTCAGATCGTTGTACATCTTACAACCTCCAGGATGAATACTAAACCGACTGCAATGAGCCTCTCGAAGAATGCGCTGCCTCAACTCCGAAATATCAGGCACAACAATACGGTTATTCACATATAGTACATCATCTCTAACCTAGAATTCAGACTGATGCCCAGATCTGACTTTCTCTACTGAAACTTGAATGCTTGGCTCAGACTTCTGTGCTTCTCTGATTGCAACAAACAACTCCGGTTCGGCTTGAATAGCAAACACTCTGATAGTCTCCCTATCCTTTTCAAACTCTAAACCAGAAGTGAAACAATCATCGATCAACTGAGAAACACCAATAGTAGAAAGAGATAAAGAACATAGCTTTCGGCTCAAAGCATCTGCAACTGCATTCGACTTTCCCGGATAGTACTTGATTTCGCAGTCAAAATCCTTCAACAGATCTAACCATCTTCTTTGTCTCATATTCAGCGCTGCCTGTGAAAACAAGTACTTAAGACTCTTATTGTCCGAAAAGATCTCGAAAGACTCACCATAAAGATAGTGACGCCAGATCTTCAGAGCAAAGACGATCGCAGCTAGTTCAAGATCATGAACCGGATAACAAGTCTCGTGCGGTTTCAGCTGCCTCGATGCATACGCTATCACATGCTTATGCTGCATAAGAACACAACCCAAGCCTCGGTTAGAAGAATCACAATAGACTATGAAACCTCCAGTACCCTTCGGAATAGAAAGAATCGGAGCACTGGTCAGTCTCCTCTTCAGATCAACAAAGCTAGCCTCACAATCTGCAGTCCAGACAAAAGGCGCATTCTTTTGAGTCAGCTGGGTAATAGGCTTGACAATAGACGAGAAACCCTCGATGAATCTGCGATAATAACCAGCTAAACCCATGAAGCTTCGGATCTCAGGTACTGATGTAGGTCTAGGCCAATTCATAACCGCTTCAATCTTGCTAGGATCGACAGAAATCCCATCTTCAGAAATAATATGACCGAGAAAGACAACTCGATCTAACCAAAATTCACACTTAGACAGCTTGGCAAACAACTGCTCAACTTGCAAAATCTGCAGTACGGTCCTCAAGTGCTCTGCATGGTCAGTACGGTTCTTCGAGTAGATAAGAATATCATCGATAAAGATAATGATGAACTCATCTAAATAACGCTGAAAGATACGGTTCATCAAACCCATAAAAACCGCTGGAGCATTAGTCAAACCGAAAGGCATGACTATAAACTCAAAATGACCATACCTCGTTCTGAATGCGGTCTTAGGAACGTCTTCCTCTCACACTCTCAACTGGTGATAACCTGACCTCAGATCAATCTTAGAGTAGACAGAAGAACCCTGAAGTTGATCAAAAAGGTCATCTATTCGGGGTAAAGGATACTTGTTCTTAATTGTAGCCTGATTCAATTGGCGGTAGTCGATACAGAGCCGCATAGAACCATCCTTATTCCGAACAAAAAGCACAGGAGCACCCCAAGGCGATACACTAGGTCTGATGTATCCCTTGGTAATCAAATCCTCAAGCTGCTCCTTCAACTCTCTCAATTCAATAAGTGCCATAAGATACGGAGCTTTGGAGATAGGTTGAGCTCCTGGCACTAAGTCAATGCTGAATTCAACCTCTCGAATGGGTGGCAATCCAGGAACATCTTCCGGAAACACATCAGCAAAATCTCTAACCACTGGTAAGTCAACCAAAGCTGGGCTAGATTTCAGTACATCAACCGCATAAACCAAAAATCCTTCTGCACCTCTCTATAACAAACGAGTCATAGATAACACTGAAATCAAAGGAATTCTAGATCGAGAATCCTTACCAAAAAATTTCCACTCGTCTGCCATTTCAGGTCTGAACCTGACAACCTTCAGAAAACAATCAACTGTTGCCCTGTACTTGGTCAAAGCATCTATACCGACAATACAATCAAAATCTGACAACCCAAGCACAATACAGTCGAATTCTAACAAATTTCCCTCAAAACAAAGTTCACAGTTCCTGACTAGTCTGACAGAAACAATTCCTCTACCCAAAGGTGAAGTAACAGCTACTACTGTAGGCAACAATTCAGTTGGCAAAGCATGCAATAACACAAATTTCTCAGAGATAAAGGAATGGAAAGCACCTGTATCTATCAAGACATGAGCAGAATAACCAAAAATCGAACAGTTACCTGCTATAACATCATCAGGTGCTGCCTGAGCCTGATCCTCTGTCAAAGCAATGACTCGTGCTTGCTGTCTCGGAGGCTGGTTCGCACTAGAGTTACCTCCCTGTCTGTTATGCTGTTGAGGCTGGAAAGAGTGCACTGCAGAAGACTGCCACTCAGGCTGAGCTGCAGGTCTAGACGAACTCCCACTCTGAGCTCTATCTCTGTTACGTTGTGGGCACACCTTAGAGAAGTGTCCCGGTTGCTGACAGGTATTACAATTGCCAAAGACTCCCACACACTGATCCGGTGAGTGTCTTCCTCCACACTTGCTGCAGTACAAGGATGATGACCCAGAACTCGGTCCTGAACCAAATTGCTTCGAACCACTAGAACTGGAAGAACTGTTTCCTTGCCTCTTAAACTGCTTACCTCTTGCCTTGTACTGATCCTTTCTGTTTCCCCCACTATTTCCACCTTCATACCTTTGCTTCTGGTTCTGATGCTGCGATGGCTGATTCTGATATTGAGATGGTTGGTTATGATACTGCCTCTACTGCTGAGGTGCCACCTGATTACCTCTTTGCCTCCACAAGCCTGCTTCTGCTCCCTTTGCATGATTCATGGCATCCGCAAAGTTGTTAGGCCTGTTGGTGTTTACCAACGTGAAGACGTCGGGGTTCAACCCATTGATGAACTGATCTGGCTTAGCTTCTTCATCTCCGGCAATTAGCGGTGCAAAATGCAACAGACTATCAAACTTGGCAACGTACTCTTCGATGTTCAGATTCCCTTGCTTCAGATTTGCAAACTCTGCTCCCTTATCCTTACGATACGAGATAGGGAAAAACCTCTTATAAAACTCAGATTTAAAAAGAGTCCAAGTAACCTCTGTACCTCTACTCTCAAATGCTTTCTTTGTCTTGATCTACCAGCTCTTAGCACCACCACGCAGCTGATGAATTACTAACCTGATTCTGCGGTCATCGGTGTAGTCAATGGAATCAAACAACTGATCCATATCATCCAACCAACTCTCACAGTCAACTGAATTTTCTGAACCCATCAACAACGGCGGATTGAACGACTGAAACCTCTTCAGCAAGGTTTCCATAGGCTTTGCTGAAGCATCCAACTGATCAACTTCAGTGCTAGCTTCCTCAGTCGCAGGGATAACTGGCGGTGTGTTTCTGTTTATTACTCGACGAGGACCCATCTGATAATCAAAGGTTAGGACACGAGATATCTCAATCGCTACAATCAGTGCCCTTACAACCGCTTGGAATACCGGATACCAGTCGATAACAGAAACAGTTATATCTCAAGTAGATCATTCTTTATAAATTAAATCACATAATCATGTAATTCAATAATTCTCAATAATAAAGCATGCTCGCATGGAGTTAAGTACATAGTTAAAATAATTCAAACACATGCGAGGAGCCAATACACGCAGACTCGATCTACCCACTCATTCTAGTTCGACCAAGAATCTTAACGCTCTGATACCACTTAATGTGAGACCTCGTTTCTAATCAACTAATATCAGACGACAAGCAATAAGTAAACAAGAACCCAAAGTATATATATATATTTTTTTTAAAAGGAGGCTCGCGCGCCCGCGCTGACATCAGCGCACCCGCGCCTAAGGAAGCGCGCCCGCGCTCTAAGTAAGAGCGCCCGCGCCCAAACCTCGCAAAGAGGCCGCGCGCCCACGCCAACAACCGCGCGCCCGCGCCGTCCCCTCGCCCAAAGAAGTTAAGGCACTGAAATAAACTCAATCAAAACCTAAACACTAGCATTAAGAGTATTTGACATTCCAATAACAATACAAGAAAGGTTTAGGGAAGAGAAACATTCAATTCGATAGTACCTACATCGTTTCTTTCTTACAAAACAAATACGAGAAGTTCGAATGACTAAACATGATCGCAAAACATAACTAGGTTGACATGCTGATTCGACTTCTAAACGAGTCTCACTTCTATCTCTTGCTCTGGACGCTAACCAGGTCTATGCTGACTTGATCCTGCCCTTCCTGTTGCCAAGTACACATACAAAACAAAGCAACAACCGGATAACCGGTGAGAATGATAATCCCAGTAAAAGCAACATATCAAGTAATGAATATACAACATGCTATCAAACCACATATTCAAGTCGAAGTTAATGATATGCATGTCTTTAAAACCAGGATATCAATTCTGATAAACAAGGGAGTATTGCTCTGCTTTTGGGATCTCGAGGATGAGATCACGTAACGACTCACCGACTCTCCCAATCGAGGTGGTGCCACGTATCTCACTTCTCTAGACTTTGAGCAACCATAATGAGTATGCTAGCACTAGGCGAAATACTACAACCTAGGCCATTCAATCATGGTTCCCAAACGTCTAACAAAAAGGGAGGTTCTGCCCGCTGAAATGAAAGTAGGCTCAAGATGAATGCATAACAGAAACATAAACATAAGCCACATAACAAAAACTCAATCAATCAACAAATACAAGTTCCACATGCTAGAACAAGTATCAATGCAATATGTGATTTAAAAATGGAAACTCGAGAACCAACAGTCTCGAGTATGCTATCCCGCTACGATGACTGCTTTTACCTTTCAATGCAGTAGTTCCAACTCTGGATAAGCTACAACAAAAGGTTTAATCAACAACTAAACAATCCAACAACAAAGGCAATGGTTCAAGGTAATCTCTTTACCATTCTTCGTCCAATTCTCGACGACCAAATGCTGCTAACACAGGGTTTGACAACTCCAAACGAATCTGTTCAGATACAATCAAAGATCAATTACCATGATCGACTTACAAGCCAAGTTCAACAACTTCAAAAACGGTTCAAATCTCCAAAACTCAAACCGATGGCATAACGGCTATAACTGAACAAACCGACAATGCAGACAGCAGTTTAATAGCGATATAACCTCATAAAAATTCTAAGACAACCAAAACAAAGCAAACCCATCAATCTCAAAATCCACATTTTTGAAAATGGCTTCCAAAAATCATAACAAATCCGAACGTTGCTCTAATTCAAAACCGACAGATAATAAACGATCAGAACTCTGTAGAGAACAACATACTCAAATCTCAAACGATTCTAACAAAATCCAAAAACTAGAATGTATCGGATCGAAGAAAAACTTACGATATAACAGAGCTCTCACTGCAGTGATCACTAATCCGCCTTAAAAAATAAATTCCAACGGACGGATCGAGCTCGGGAGGAAATCTGAAAGCTCTAAACTCCAAAGGGGCGGCTCTAATGGAGGCTCACGGTTGGAGAGGAAGATGGAGGCTTCTCCAAATTAAAATCCATGTGTAGATAATATATAAAAATCAAAATTTGCGTTTTAGTCCCTGAAAAATCCAATTTTGCAAAAAGGACCCTAATCAAAATCAAGTCGGCTCGTGAACTCTAAAATCTCCGATTAACTCAAATAAACTCATTTAAGATAAAAACGGGGCTTTACATATAGCAAGGGGTATAATTATGAAAAAGAATGTTCTTATGAATTTGATATTGGTACTGGATTAGTGCCAAGAGATTTGAACGCTATTGTCTGACTTTATCAGAGATATAGATTTTAGTTTTCGTTGACAGAATAGTCTTGGAAAGACTTCCTTGACAAGTGTACATTCTGGATGGATAGTTTTCGGTGGTGGTACAGGGGGAGAACCAAGAGATTCGATCAGTATTATGTGGCCTTATCAGAGTTGCAGATAGAGATCAGGGACATGATCAGCATGATGATTTGGGTTTCTTATTAAGCGATTGTAAGACTTATTTGGGTGGTTTCCATTATTGCTCTGGAAGTCTTTTGTACTTCAGACAGGTTATTGGAAAGTTACCCCAGTCTGGAGACCATGATGTTACTAGTGATTATTTGGATTCAGTGAGGTCTTGTAAAATGATATTAGAGAATAAAGAACTTGTTGTTCTTATTCAAGTCCATATCGGTACTTAATATGTATTTCGAGGACGAAATTATCATAAGTGGGGGAGAATGTAGTAGCCCGGTTCCATTTTACAAGATTAAGAGATTTTAAACATGTTAGAAAATGACAAATAATTTTAAAAGTGTCAAAACATGTTTAAGGAGTCCTTATTTGGTTAATATAAATGGAAAATCAGATCTGGAACGTCCGAAAATGGTAGGGTAGGTCCCGAGGGTCCAAAAATGACTTTGGAAGGACCAAAACAGTTCGGAGCACACGGACCAATTCGGGCCCTCCGAACTCAGTGCAGAACATGTGTCAAAAGTGACTCGGACAAGTGGCAGTTCAGACCCTCCGAACCCAGTTCGGACCGTCTTAACTCCCGCCAGATTGAGGTGTCAAAAATGCACTCTACACGTGGGAATCATGCCCGGTTCGGAGCCTCCGAACCCAGTTCGGACCGTCTGAACTTTGCCTATAAATAGGCCCTCCGAATTTCAGAATTTTCACACCATTTTCATATATCTCTCTCGGTTCCAGCTTGGTTTTAGGGGTTTAGGGGTGATTCCAGCCTACCTAGGCTTGGTCCGGAGGTTGGCCAGGTGCTCCGGGGTTGCGGCAGAGCGGTGCCCAAGTTCTGGGGCAGTCGTCATCAGCGGGCTGACGACGGACGCAGGTATAGCTTTGGCTCCTTATAGTAAATAGGGAGAATTCTATAGAGTAGTTAAGACTTTTAGAATAAGATTATAATGCATGAGTACTTTGCATTGTAGTGCAGACTATAGGTTTGGACATTAGAGCTGGTGTAGCTTGCCTAGTAGAGCTAAGGTACGTAAGTACAGACTGAGATAGCCAGCTGAATATACATGTTTATGTGTTTCATAATTATGTGTTGCATTATTATCAGTCATGATATGCATGATTTACTGTTCATGATTTGTATGCGGCATTTGCATACCATGTTGAGTCTGTTATCCTTTTGAGATAGCCAGTTGTTCTAGGGTCGCTCAGCCCTAGGGTTGTTGTTATTATACGATCGGGTACCGTGTGACACCCACTGGATCGACGGGGCATCGTGTGCGGTTTACCCCGGATGGTGATAGTCCAAGATCAGGTTCAGTATGTGTGGCACCCACTGGATCTTCGGAGCAGCGTGCACATATTCGAGGTGCCTGTGTACTGAGCATGATTTTCCAGATATGATCCAAGTTACCCAGAGCATTCATAGTACATGTTGCATGCATCATATAGACATGTATATTCAATACTTTACGTACTGGGCGTTAGCTCTCACGTCCCTGCTTTTTTCTCGGACACCTCATTCGACAGGGCAGGTTTGCAGGTGGATCAAGAGAGAGAGATGTAGTTGGTTGGTGACCAGGGCTTGGTAGCAGGAGTTTTCAGAAGAGTTTTAGATTAAGATTTTAACTGGTATTTATTCGATTAAGTTGTATTATTATTTGGGGATTTATTTATGCTTTTTCGCTGTTAATTTTGATGATTTAATATTTAAGTTAAATGCATGCTTAAGCTTCTGATTGGTAGGTGATCACGGTGCGGGTCACTACATCATTGGTGCTTTACGGAGAGACATATCTTATTTTCAAACAGATTAGTGCATAAACAATATCATATTCTGCAATTTATTCCATCTTTCTCTGATTAGCATTCTCATGCGTTCTCATGAGAATTCAGGTTCTGTTTGAGGATAATCTGGAATAATATTGCACATAGAGCATGCAGTGGCAATGAAAGCACAAAATCATGCAATCATATAATTCTTGTATTAATAAAGCATGCTCGCATATAATGCACATAATCACATATAGCATTCAATCTCATGCAATATAAAGCAATTAGACAGACTCAATCTATCCCGCTCATTAACTTCTATCTCAGTCCAGAACCTATGCTCTGATACCACCTGTTGTGGGAACCTTGGGTGCTAATCTAATCTTGTAGGGAAATTAGGATATACAATAATTGATATAACTTTAGCGAGCATACCTCGGTTCCAAGTTCAACATGGCTCGCTCGAGCACACCATATGGCGCTTGAGCGAGCTGAACTCTGTCTGAAACCTTGAAACTCTGTTCTTTTGCTGTCATGTGATGATCTCAAATACATAACACCTATAATCACTGAAAATGTATAGAAGAAACTTGAACATAGTCAAACACAATCTATACATGCATTACAACATTTAATCTTCAAAGGTTGATACATATTCATGTCTACTAAGGTGTTCTACAAACAAGTGAAAGTAATACAAAGTTGTGACAGCAACTTCTACAATCTTATCCCGAGTCACCTTATGCTAATACTCTATCTCGAGCTATCCATGTCGAGTCTAACCAGCTCCTGCCCCACCTATTGTCATGCACACATACAAAACACAGCAATAGCCTGATAACTCCGGTGAGAAATATAATTCCCAGTATAAACAAAATAACATGCATAATAATAAACATGAATGCAATGCATGTTTCAAGGAATAGGATATCAAATCTGATAAAAATAAATCTGAGTTATTGGGATCCCGGGGAATAAAATCTTAACAAAACCACCGACACTCCCAATCGAAATGGCGTCAAGTATCTCAAACCCCTGACTTTGGTGCAACTATAGTGAGTCATATAGCTCTGGAAGTGAATCTGCAATCCATGCCACTCATCTATAGCTCTCCAAACGTCATTTCGCAATCTAGGACAATCAGCCCTCTATGCTTTTCAAGGTAGAGTTCAAGATGAATGCAACATAATCTTGATGCATTAAATACTATAAACATCTTGAACATACAATTCAAATAAGCATTCAAAGCACCAATAATCATCTAATTCAAATAAAACACATAGGCCAACAAGTATGTGATTTTAAAAAGGGAATACTCAAGAATCATATCTATCTCGAGTGTTCTATTCCATCTGGATTACTGTCATTTATACCTTTCAATCTCGTTTTTGAAAATGCTTTGAATCTTGTGCAAACTTCTTATCGATTTGAATCGGATATCTCAAGTTCGGCAAACTTCAATAACAAATCTGAAATGAAGTGTATATAATCTAAATATATCAGCTTGAAACTCAAATCAGTCTTTGTTCAATCAACTATATGAATATCTTGACAATTCTCGAATCGGCGGCATAATGGCTAAACCCCGGCAACCGAAACGATATCAAATGCAATATACCAATCAATTCACAACATAATCTCCATCATATAAAACTTAAATATACACGTTCATCAAAAAAATCTGAAATAGGGATTTCAAATATAACCTCAAAAATTCATAAGAAATCGGAACAACAGTCTTTTTCCGATCCGTCTTCGAATACGTAAACTTAACTAGTTCATGAACATGTATACTCAAGCATAATAAAAATTCATCATCTCTTAAAAATTTAACTATCATAAAACTTAATAAAATATATACCAGAACGTAGCTCTCGGAGCAATGATCGCGAATATATATTCAGCTCTGAATTCTGACGGCCGGATGACGAGAAATCAAAGATTTACGAAAGATGAAAATGGCGTGTGAGGTGAGAATCTGATTCCTTCTTCTTTGTGTCATGGATGGTGATGAATGAATGAGTGAAATAGATATATATTACCAATTTTGCAGTTTAGTCCCTGAACTTTGACATATTTGCAATTCAATCCTCGGAAAATCTTTTAATTCAATTTCAATACTAAATAATTTAAGAATATTATAATTTAATTCTAAACTCTAAATATTTCAAAATTAAATATTCTTGGATTAAAATTAAATAATCCCGGGCCTTGCAGCAGACATACCGGCTGGAAATCTCAGTCAGTACTTACGTACCTCAACAATAGTATGTAGATGTCCCATCATCTATAGTCCAACACTACAATTCAAGGTAATCATGCATCACTAATACAGATCTAAAAGCCTTAACTATACTACTAGCTACTCCCAATTGCTACTAAGAGTCTAGACTTATACATGCATCCGTCGTCAGTCCAATGATGTCAAAGTCCCCAAAATATGGGCACAACTCCGCTACGACTTCGAAAATGCCTTGCAAGGGTCCGCCCCTTGCCAAGGAAGACTAAATCTATTAAAACCACAAAAGAAACGAGAGTTAAGAGGTGAAATTGTTGCACAAATCTGATTTTTGGACCCCTTATTTATAGACAGAGATCGGACGTTCTGATCTCTGCATGCATGCCACGTTCCGAACTGTCACGATCGGAAGCTTTGATCCCTAATTCGGAAGTTCCGATCTCATGCATGCAGCTACGTGTTCAAACATCAACGACACGTCACAAGTGTGCGTAACCTAACTCGATCGAAAGTTCCGATCTTACCTTCGGACGTCCTGATCTAGCTTTCGAACACCATTGCTTGATCCGATGACTTCGGATCTTCCGATCTTGTTCAGACCTTCCGAACTTTTCCAAGTTCACTTCAACCCTTTGACCATTTCTGACGTCCTGGAGTTGATATCTTGGTCCGATTAATCAAATTAAAATCACTAATTAAGTTTAACCATTTAATCTTGTAAAATGAAACTGAGTTACTACATTTCTTGATTGGCGGAACGACAGTAGGAGTGCTAGAAGTATTGCTACTTTATTTCACAAACACAGTTGGTTTTTATGATTCTCTAACTTCAATCACACTATTTTCAAAATCAATACCAGCCTTACCATATTTTCCCATCATTAAAATAGAATCAAGCTTAGTTTTACTCGAATTGAACTTGGCAAGTGTTCGAGTTTCTTTTTCAAGCTCCCCCTTAACCTTGCATAATTCAAGATCTTTCTTTCTCAGAATTACTTCAACCTTGGCCACATCAGATTTCAAATTTTAATTTTCTTTAGAGAGAATTGTGTTCAACTTGTTTCGCTTGACACAATCGGTGTACAACTAATCATAAATTTTCTGCACACTCTCCAGAGTGCTATCATTACCACCAGCTTCTCATTCTTCTTGATCACTAAAACTTCCAAAATTAGATGCAGCAAAGCAAACTGAATTTTGAATCGTTTTGCGACTAGGTGTTGCAACACCAAGGAAAAACCGAGTGGATTGAGTTGAAACCTTATCTTTTCATTCAGCAAAGCGTTCAGTGATGTATGCTTTTCTTCTTGATTTTGTTCTTGATCTCTATTAGAGTCATCATCACTCAAGGAAGTAGTCATACTTTTGTGGAGTCGATTTGCACAATCATTTGTCGAGTGTCCATATACATGAAATTTCCTGCATTGAACATTATCATAATTCTTGGTATTAGACTGATTCTTACCATCATACCTTGGCCGAGTCTATTCTCGAGTAGGTGAAACTTTTTGTGGATTTTCCGGTGTAGGAAGACATGGGAATCTAGATGGTTGACCACCTTTTTTTTCTTGTCCCTTATACTCTTCAAATAATCACCAAATGTCTGGGTGGTCAAAGAAATTAAATCTTCACAAAAGTCTGACTTATTGACTTCCTGTGGTCTAATTGTGATGTTACAAAACGGCACGTCCATGATAAACCTGCAAAACTAAGATAACCAGATTCTTACTTAATAAAGTCAAGAGTTGACTTTGACACAACTTGTAAGCTAATAATCAGCAGGTTTATCTAGAAGGAGATTCATGTAAGAATTCGTGTTGTCAACATTCGTGTTGTCTACGGTGTTGACAACACCAAAGAAAGCATGAGAGAAAATATTGTTGCCTAATTTTGTGCCCGCAAGTGCACGGTGTCGAGTTTTAATATAGAAAATGAGTCCAAGTCGATCCCACAGAGAATGAATAAAATGATATTATATTGAATATTTGCAACTAATCAAATCTTAATACTATGTAGAGCTTCGAGAATGATTTGAGTTATATCAAACTAAAATTTGCAATAAATAAAATTAATTAACGACGAGTTTGCAAAACGAAAATTCAATGAAAGACAAATTCTAGAGGTTCGACATCACTTAAACATCCACCAAATTAATTCATAAAGAAATATATATCATAAATTCTTTTAGTTTATTAACCAAGAATTCCTATTATTTTCTACTACCTCTCTCAAGTGTCAAGCAGAAATTCGTATCAATAGCAAACTCAATATCTCTATCAAAGTTCAATTATTAAATCCGGTAAATAGCACAAGAATTCTTCTATGACTTCTATGGAGTTATATGCCTCTCGAACAATATAAACACCAAAGATGTATTTTCCTATGTCGTATTCAAAATCTCCTCTCTCAAGTGATAGATTCTAAATAAAATATCATTCAATCTATGGCCAGTAAATTGAACGCAATCTATTCAGGAAAACACAAATAAACCGAATGAATAATTCTAATATATCAATCAAAATATCAAAAGCATGGTTTCAAGTCAAGCTACGTCGTCCCTATAGACAAAGGAATTAGTTCATAATGAAAATAAAAGTCAAACAAAGCATGTTCCTGAACATCATTCAAAAATTAGGAGAAAGAATGAAATAAAAAAAAGGTAGATGATGCTTCTCCGTCTCCGGTAGTCGCTTCGTCCGTCTTCGTGCCAAGAATGCTTCTTCTCCCTTTTCCTTGGTCTCTAGCCGTCTCTAGCCTTCAAAAACTCATGAAAACCCTCGATAATAATCTGATATATGCCAAAGAGTCCTTTTAAAGTTCGAGACTAAAAGTTTCCGAAAATACGACACGTCAGGCGCGGGTGCGCTACTCTCGGGCGCAGGTACGCCGCGTTTTTGGGTTCCACGGTGCGGGTGCGCTGTCCTAGGGTGCAGGGGCACTGATCGCCGATAATTTTCTCAAAATAAGAGCTACAGGGCGCGGGTGCGCCGGTTCCGGGCGTGGGTGCGCTACAGCGCATCCAGCTCGCGCAGCATTCTTGCAAAAATCATAACTTGAGTTCTAGCCGTCGGTTTGAGCTGAAATTTTGACAGCATCTTTAAAACATCCCAAAATTCATTGTGAACGGTGGAGATTGGATTTGGATGTATCTATCAAATCCAAAAATTTTGTAAACTTGCATCTCCGTAATTACTTTTTCCGTCTCTTCTCGTTACTTTTCCTCCAATCCTTGCATCTCACAAAAACAACAACAAATACACATAAAATCTACTCGATACATCACAAAATCCAAGTCAAATCATATGCAAATTAATTTCATAAAATGCACTTATCAAATCCCCCCAAATTAGACTTTTGCTAGTCCCGAGCAAAACAGTAATGAGTAATATAGTCGAACTCCGAATTTTTACATTCCAAGATTCAATACACATGTCCGCTAATTTTCTCAAGAGTTCTCGTGTGTGTGTGTGATTTGCCAATCTTGTCTATCCTCCTAGCTTTCGATACACTAATGTAACATGTTTGTTTCATAGATTCATAAATTCCGTTCTCTAGTTTCAAAACACTCTCCACCTAATTCAACTTCTACTCACTAAGATCAAAAGGACATTTCAAGTTATATCATAGTTTTTTTCATAACATCGCTGGATTTTGCACCCAGTTTTATTTTAGCCTCAATAATTATCCGCAGACTTAGCTATAACTCAAGATAAGATTTGGATTTCAATCCCCTCGTCTATAACCCGGATGGAGCATCAACCCCATTTTATCCGCAAACTTAGCCATGGATTGGTGATTATGATTTCAATACCTTTCAAGGCCCGGATGGAGTTGTAAAAATATATATATATATTTTTCTATGTTGCTTTGGAAACTTTTTAATTATTCATTTTTTAAAAAAAATTGCCTAAATCATTTCTAAGATCGTAGAAGTCTACCTCGGTTTTGAATACAAATTACCAAAGTGAAAGAGTGGGTGCCCGGTGAGCCAACTTGTGGCTAAGGGCTTTGATGACTCTTTGTATAAATAATCTTTTGTTTAATATAATTTACACTTTTATTAATGCCAATGACTTTATCTTTCTTCATATTGTTATATTGTGATATACTATTGTTGTTTTGATAAAGACCTTGAATATACTATAGTGTATGTAAGATGTGGTAGAACATGGGGATGTCTATCATGAAACACATTTGATAGTCACTGTATATTCTAAACTGTTCCTAGTCGATTGAGTCGTCCGATAATAAGGATAAGGATCGCTCGAGTTTGAGACTAGCATTTGCGATGTAGAGTACCACGTTTCATTGGTAAGGAACATAGAGATGTTCGAAGCATGCAAATGGATATTCATACGATGAATGATCGAACTACCCTATCCGGACTTTCCAAGTGGTTATCACTTATCGAGTGGATAAAGTCCGCGGTTTTGGTTGTACACCATTAGTCCTTACTACTTGAAACATCATTGAGACTCTATATGCTAGTACTGTGCTTTGACTCGTTTACCGACTCTATTGGGGTCATCAGGTGTCGGGATTGGGTACAGTTACAACACATATAGGATTCGATGCTTTGTTGTCAAGGATTCACCACATACTTGCGAGTGTGGATATCCTATGCGATCTGAGGAAATATTAGTGTGACGAATCTCTGGCCAGAGTACATGATGTGTTTTAAGAAATGGTTTCTTAGTAACACATGCGATGTCACTATTTGTTCTTCAAGATGTATTGCATAGTTATCGAATCTCGAACGACTCTCAATATACCAATGGTTGTTGATTCGATCGGGATATATGGATGAAGGGACCGTACTGTACGCTAACCAAAATCTATTGGTTCTTGCAGGCACTATCAGTGATACCTAGGGAATCATGGGGCGATGTTGCTAGACGCTCTTACCATGATTCGATGGGCAAGTCGGAAATTGTTGTTCCGAGTCACAAGGAGTTGTGAGCCCACGGCTAGCTGTATCCCTGAACCATTGAGGGTCACACAGAGTAATGGATTTTTAATCCCCGTTGAGATAGTTAAATTTAAAGAGTTAAATTTAATGAACAAAGAAGTTGGACTTCTTAATTAAGAGTAGAAGAGTAAGATTTCCTAAAATGACATAGGGATGGGCATTTTTGGAAACCACTGGATTCGGATTCAGAAAAATTTATCTTGACTTTAAAAGGTGCAGAAATGGTTTCTGTGCACATTGGTGAAATCGGTTTATCAATCGGAGTCATGATGAATTTTATATTAATTTCTGAACATGCGGGCTTTGCTTGTCGGGCTTGAACTTATGACTAATGGGCCCTAAGCTGTTAGCGGCCTACATTATAAATAAGTTATTGCAGTACAGAAATTACACACAACAGGTCACAAAATTTTCGAAAAACCCTAGTATTTTTCCTCTGAAGTGGCCGCCCCCTTTTCCCCTCTGCTCGGTAAAATCCAGTCTGTGAATTTTGAATTAGAGTCTGGTTTAACGGATCAAATTCGTTAATTCTCTTCGTAGAAACTTCTGATAGATTTTCTAGTGCAATCTATCAGAGGGATTAATTATCCGTTCGTGGACCTGATTGAAGAACAGTTCGTCCATCAGTTCCAGGGATATACAACAAGAGCAGAGCAATCTGTTGGTGTCCAAAATCTCGATTCGAGATTGGAGGTAAAAATTTATAATTGTTATTTAATTTTTACACACACAATTTAATCGTAAGGTTTTGATACCCATTATGAAATCGTTCCATATAAAATTTTTAAACTTCCGCTGCACCGGGTATCAATTCTGATTGATCTGATCGCCGCGTTCTCCAACAGTGGTATCAAAGCCAGGTTGCTCAGATCAAGCGATTAAATTAATCGATTGTACAAAAAATTTTTAAGCCTCGGTTTTTGAAACAAAATAAATAAAGGAAATTTAAATTTGTTTAAATGTTCCTACCTTCCATCAACGATCAATGTATGAGATGCTACCCGCGGATACGGTCCGGCTCATATTATTGGGGGGGCCCGTTCGTCGGAAAGCTGTACATTGGATCGACACATGTTGTAAGTTGGGTGGAACTCCCATGGGATCGGCTCATATTATTGGGGGATCCACATGGCGACCGTCCATCACAACTTAATATTGATGGGTCATCTTGACATGTCACAATAAACGGCGTCATATTATTGGGCCCTTATTGGACATGAGGTAAAAACGTGGAGGTTGCTTTGGAAGCAATTGGGCTCTACCTTTTGAAAATTATGGTTGGCTGATATTATTCGGGACCATAGTTTGTCAATTGGACTCCATGTTCTCACTAAGGAAAATAGTTTCCCGTTTTCACTAGAGGGTAGTGAAATCGTTAAAATAGTGGGAGTGAGATTCATAAAATAAATTTCGCCTATTTTATGTCTTAGTAAATTACTTAAACAATCACTGATATTTGTCTGTTTATTTTCATTATTTCATAAAGATGAATTCGCGTAATCCACTTTTCTCGATCCTCGAACAAAATAAATTGACTGGCGCAAACTATATGGAATGGTTCCGTAAGTTGAAGATTGTCTTGACTTCGGAGAAGATGCTCTACGTGTTAGAAAAATCTCCTCCGAAGGAAGCACCAGCTGACATAAGTCCGGAAGAGTTAGCCAAACTTGATACATGGTGGGACCATGATATCAAGGCCAAATGCTATATGCAAGCCTCGATGTCTGATGAATTCCAGAGGCGATTTGAGGACACCGTGAATGCTGCTGACATTCACGTACAACTCAAGGAACTTTTTGGGGCTCAATCGAGGGCTGAAAGGTTCGCTACTGTAAAGGAGCTAATGACGTGTCGCATGCGTGAAGGGACTTCGGTCCGTGATCATGGGGTACGAGTGATTTGGCTCATACAGAAGTTGGTAACCCTTGATTTGGTGTTGGAGCATGAACTCAACGTGGACTTACTACTTCTATCTCTTCCTTCTTCGTTTGACGGATTTGTGGTGAATTTCAATATGAACAAGATAGAGGCCTTCCTTAAAGAGATTGTCAATATGCTTGTGACATATGAATCCACTTTAAAGAAGGATAAACCGGCTTTCTTGGTGGGCTTCTCTTCTTCTGCTAAGAAGGGGCCAAGTACAAAGGGTAAGAAACATTCTGCCCCACCCAAGAAAATCGAACCCGAGAAGAAGTACAAGACAAAGGCTTCAAACATGGAAAAATCCAAGGATGTTTGCCATTACTGCAAGAAGCCTGGTCATTGGAAGCGTAACTGCAAGGAATATCTAGAGCAGTTGCGAACTGCGAAGGGTATGTTCTATATTGAAATAAATGTTTCACTTAATACTACTTCTTGGGTATTGGATACCGGATGTGGATCTCACATTTGCAATGATTTGCAGGTGATGACAAGAAGTCGCAGGCTTAGAATGGGTGAGACCCAGCTGAGGCTCGGAAATGGTTCCAGAGTTGAAGCTAAAGCTGTGGGAGATATTTATTTAATTTTGCAGAACGGTTTTAAGTTACTTTTGAGAGATGTTTTATTTGTTCCGGATTTGATTAAAAACATTATTTCTGTTTCTATGCTTGATAGAGATGGTTATTCTTGCAATTTTGTGAATGGGATTTGCAATATTTACAAGAATGAATGTTTGATTGGAAATGGATAACTTGAAAATGATCTATATAACTTAAAACTAAAAGACGTTCCAATAAATTATGTTGATAAACCGGCAACAACAAACAAAAGGAAAATCGATAGCCAAAACCTGGCAAACCTTTGGCATGCTAGGCTAGGTCATATTTTCTCAAGGAGGATGAACAAGCTAGTGGGAGAGGGCATGTTTGATATGTCTGATATTAACTCTCTACCTACTTGTGAATCCTGCCTGAAAGGAAAAATGACTAAATATCCTTTTAAGGGGAAACCTGAGCGTAGTCAAAATCTGTTGGATTTGATCCATACAGATGTTTGTGGTCCATTTAGAGTTGGTACTCAATATGGCCACACCTACTTCATTACCTTTACTGATGATTATTCGAGGTATGGGTATTTATATTTAATGAAATATAAGTCTGAAGCATTTAAAAAGTTCAAAGAATTCAAGGCTGAAGTAGAAAACAAGCTAGGTAAAAGTATTAAAGCACTTCGATCGGATCGAGGTGGAGAATACTTAAGTACCGAGTTTTTGGACTATCTAAAAGAGAATGGGATTCTCTCTCAGTGGACTCCTCCTATGACACCACAGCTGAATGGTGTATCGGAGCGTCGTAATCGAACTTTGTTGGACATGGTTCGATCCATGATGAGCTTCACTGAGCTTCCACCTTCGTTTTGGGGCTATGCGCTTGAAACGGAGGTATTGTTGTTGAACAACGTCCACACTAAAGCAGTGGACAAAACACCATACGAGTTATGTAATGGCAAAGCTCCTAAGTATTCGTACTTGAGGATTTGGGGATGTCCTGCTTACGTGAAGCAGACAGTGGGAGATAAGTTGGATAGTCGATCCACCTTATGTTATTTTGTAGGGTATCCGAAGAATTCAATCGGATATTATTTCTATTATCCTGCTGAAACAAAGGTGTTTGTTTCAAGGAATGCCACCTTCTTGGAGAAGGAGTTCTTATTAGATAAGAAAGGCGAGATGATGGAACTCGAAAAAATTCGAGAAGAACCCGAAATACAAAATAACGATCCTACACCTCAGGAACCATTGATAGACACGCCTGTACCTAGAAGATCCGAGAGGACTTCTAGACCTCCTATTCGATATGGTCTTCTTCTTGAAAGGGATCAAGATGAACCCGATGTTGGATGTGATCCAAGAAACTTCAAGGAAGCAATTTCTGATGCGGATTCAAATTTATGGCTTGAAGCTATGCAGTCGGAAATAGATTCGATGCATACAAACCAAGTTTGGTCTTTAGTAGATCCTCCCGATGGAATTGTTCCAATAGGGTGTAAATGGATCTACAAGAGAAATCTTGGGCCTGATGGTAAGGTATTGACCTACAAGGCGCGATTGGTGGCGAAAGGTTATACTCAAAGACAAGGAGTTGACTATGATGAAACCTTTTCACCAGTTGCAATGTTCAAGTCCATAAGAATCCTTATTGCCATAGCTGCTTGGTATGACTATGAGATATGGCAAATGGATGTGAAGACTGCTTTTCTTAATGGAGACATTAAGGAAGAAATCTATATGATGCAGCCTGAGGGGTACACATCCATGGGAAGCGAGCATAAGGTATGCAAGCTTCAGAGATCAATTTATGGTCTAAAACAAGCATCAAGAAGTTGGAACCAGAAATTTGATGAAACAATAAAGGATTTTGGTTTCATCAAGAACCCGGAGGAACCATGCGTGTACAAGAAAGTAGTTAAGGATGCTGTGACATTCTTAGTACTTTATGTTGATGACATCCTACTCATTGGGAATGATGTAGGGATGTTGCAGTCAACAAAGATATGGTTATCAGGTAGATTCTCGATGAAGGATTTGGGTGAGGCATCCTATATTCTAGGGATACAGATCTATAGAGATAGATCTAAGATAATGATAGGACTCACTCAATCAACCTACATCGACACCATATTGAAGCGGTTTTCAATGGATGGGTCCAAGAGAGGACATCTACCCATGTGTCATGGAGTTTCTCTATCCAAGTCTATGTGTCCCAAGACGGATGAAGAGATAGAGAAAATGACACATGTACCATATGCGTCAGCCATAGGTAGTATCATGTATGGGATGATATCTACCAGACCGGATGTAGCATTTGCTCTGAGTGTCACGAGCAGATATCAAGCTAATCCCGGTCAAATGCATTGGAAAGCCGTGAAGGACATTCTTAAGTACTTACGAAGGACTAATAATATGTTCATGGTATATGTAGGAAGAGAACTAAAATTGGAAGGCTATACCGACTCTAGCTTCCAAAGTGACGTGGATGACTCGAAGTCAACCTCTGGATTTGTGTTCATGCTTAATGGCGGTGCTGTCTCTTGGAAGAGTTCCAAGCAGGACACCACAGCGGATTCCACCACGGAGGCAGAATACATTGCAGCATCAGCTGCTGCTAAAGAGGCCGTTTGGATAAGGAATTTCGTCCAAGAGTTGGGCGTTATTCGTGAAGTTGTTGGTCCAGTTCCGGTGTACTGTGACAACACGGGTGCCGTTGCTCAGGCAAAGGAACCAAGGTCTCATCAAGGATCCAAACACGTACTGAGGAAATACCACATCATCCGGGAGATTGTGGAAAGAGGAGACATCACTGTCGAAAGAGTGGCCTCTGCAGACAATATCGCTGATCCACTTACTAAGCCCTTGCCAGGACAATTATTTGACAAACATCGCGAAGCAATGGGTCTACGTAGTATGACTAGTTGGCTTTAGGGCAAGTGGGAGATTGAAAGAGTGGGTACCTGGTGAGCCAACTTGTGGCTAAGGGCTTTGATGACTCTTTGTATAAACAATCTTTTGTTTAATATAATTTACACTTTTATTAATGGAAATGACTTTATCTCTCTTCATATTGTTATATTGTGATATACTATTGTTGTTTTGATAAAGACCTTGAATATACTATAGTGTATGTAAGATGTGGTAGAACATGGGGATGTCTATCATGAAACACATTTTATAGTCACTGTATATTCTAAACTGTTCCTAGTCGATTGAGCCGTCCGATAATAAGGATAAGGATCGCTCGAGTTTGAGACTAGCATTTGCGATGCAGAGTACCATGTTTCATTGGTAAGGAACATAGAGATGTTCGAAGCATGCAAATGGATATTCATACGATGAATGATCGAACTACCCTATCCGGACTTTCCAAGTGGTTATCACTTATCGAGTGGATAAAGTCCGCGGTTTTGGTTGTACACCATTAGTCCTTACTACTTGAAACATCATTGAGACTCTATATGCTAGTACTGTGCTTTGACTCGTTTACCGACTCTATTGGGGTCATCAGGTATCGGGATTGGGTACAGTTACAACACATATAGGAATCGATGCTTTGTTGTCAAGGATTCACCACATACTTGCGAGTATAGATATCCTATGCGATCTGAGGAGATATTAGTGTGACGAATCTCTGGCCAGAGTACATGATGTGTTTTAAGAAATGGTTTCTTAGTAACACATGCGATGTCACTATTTGATCTTCAAGATGTATTGCATAGTTATCGAATCTCGAACGACTCTCGATATACCAATGGTTGTTGATTCGATCGGGATATATGGATGAAGGGACCGTACTGTACGCTAACCAAAATCTAGTGGTTCTTGCAGGCACTATCAGTGATACCTAGGGAATCATGGGGCGATGTTGCTAGACGCTCTTACCATGATTCGATGGGCAAGTCGGAAATTGTTGTTCCGAGTCACAAGGAGTTGTGAGCCCACGGCTAGCTGTATCCCTGAACCATTGAGGGTCACACAGAGTAATGGATTTTTAATCCCCGTTGAGATAGTTAAATTTAAAGAGTTAAATTTAATGAACAAAGAAGTTGGACTTCTTAATTAAGAGTAGAGGAGTAAGATTTCCTAAAATGACATAGGGATGGGCATTTTTGAAAACCACTGGATTCGGATTCAGAAAAATTTATCTTGACTTTAAAAGGTGCAGAAATGGTTTCTGTGCACATTGGTGAAATCGGTTTATCAATCGGAGTCATGATGAATTTTATATTAATTTCTGAACATGCGGGCTTTGCTTGTCGGGCTTGAACTTATGACTAATGGGCCCTAAGCTATTAGCGACCTACATTATAAATAAGTTATTGCAGTACAGAAATTACACACAACAGGTCACAAAATTTTCGAAAAACCCTAGTATTTTTCCTCTAAAGTGGCCGCACCCTTTTCCCCTCTGCTCGGTAAAATCCAGTCTGTGAATTTTGAATTACAGTCTGGTTTAACGGATCAAATTCGTTAATTCTCTTCGTAGAAACTTCTGATAGATTTTCTAGTGTAATCTATCAGAGGGATTAATTATCCGTTCGTGGACCTGATTGAAGAACAGTTCGTCCATCAGTTCCAGGGATATACAACAAGAGCAGAGCAATCTGTTGGTGTCCAAAATCTCGATTCGAGATTGGAGGTAAAAATTTATAATTGTTATTTAATTTTTACACACACAATTTAATCGTAAGGTTTTGATACCCATTATGGAATCGTTCCATATAAAATTTTTAAACTTCCGCTGCACCGGGTATCAATTCTGATTGATCTGATCGCCGCGTTCTCCAGCACAAAGTTAATAATCAAATCATCCAATCCACTCACAAAATCACAAAGCTTCTCTAATCACTAGAGTGTAAACAATCAAGGCATAGTTCATATGGATGAGAACTCAAGATTAAATAAAGCTAACACAAGCTTTTTAGCACAAAAATTATTTTCATCATAAGCCAACACAATTACACATTATGCGTTTAACTCAAACTAACTCATGAAAAATTTCACAATTTTCAAATTTTTTAAACACTCCCCCAAACTTAAATATGTGCATTGTCCTCAATGTACGGTAATTCAAAAACAAAAACGGAGGAATGCACATACCTGTGGTGTAGTGACCCTTACCCGGATCACCTACTAAACAGAACTTATGCATGCAATTAACTTAATTAAACAGATATCAGAATAAAACTGCGGAATCCAATAACATTATACAATCCCAAGTAAAGAAATCTGTAATTATCCAATATTATACAACCAAACATCAGTAATAAAACCTAAGCGAAGCTCCAGCTGGCCAACCACTGACTAGCTCCTCCTGGATCCACCCTCCTCGTCCAATCGCAAACCTGCCCCATGGAATAGGGTGTCCAGAAAATACAGAGTACGAGACGTGAGCATAAAACGCTCAGTGCGAGAGTATGAGTATACATGCATGCAAAGTGAACTCCCTATAGACTCGAGGTCAAGGATCAGATAACAGAGACAGACCGGGCCCTGGTATGTAGCATGCTGTGCCGTCGCTTCAGGAGGTGGCTCCCATACCGAGATAACCGTGGAAACGCCGGACCCAAATCGATGGAAGTCCATCCACTAACAGGATAGGGTACAACCCTACTAACAGACATCTCGAAAGAGATACAGCAAGATGCAAATGAATGCAGCATAATATCATGGCATATAAATCATGCAGTCACATAATACATGCATACTCAGTCAGGATATCTCGAACAGTACTTTTGTACCTCAAAACAGTGAAAGCTCTACCAACTCTAGGTCCACGCCTATAGTCTGCTCTACACTGCCAAATGATACTACTATCATTAAAGTGCTCTAAAAGCCTTAACTAAGCTATTGCATACTCCTAAATATTTATAGGGAGCAAAAGCTATACCTTCGTCCGTCGTTAGCCCTTTGATGTCGATGCCTCCAGAACTTGGGCACGACTCCGCTACGACTAACGAACGCCTCTCCGACCTCCGGACCAAGCCTAAGAAGACTAGAACAGCTCCAAAAGGACTAGAAAGGAAAGGAGAACTCGGAATTGGCAAATGAAAGTGAAGTCTCGGCCTTCTATTTATAGACAACGATCGGAACTTCCGATCCTTGATCGGAACGTCCGAACCTCGATCGGAACGTCCGATCCTGCCATCGGAGCTTCCGAAGATCCTGATCTGCCACGTGTCAAAATATCACTTGTTGACTCTAGATAGGGGTGATCGGAGCCTCCGGTCCTGATTGGAGCTTCCGATCCAACCACACGTCATGCCTGACGTAATACCGATCGGAGCTTCCGATCCTGTTCGGAGCTTCCGATCCTGATCGGAGCTTCCGATCTCACCTTCGGAGCTTCCGAACTCTAACCAAGTAATTATGATTAATTCTTTTAATTACTCAATTAGGGTACGGGCTACTACATTCTCCCCCACTTAAGATATTTCGTCCTCGAAATCAGATCTTAAGTACCGAACGCAAATACAGAAATCAGAAACATTCTTTATTCAAATCAAACGTTTACAGAGTTTGCAACTGAATACAACTTAAAGAATGAAATCAAAACAACTCAGGATGGTCTTTACGCATCCTGTCCTCAAGCTCCCAAGTAGCTTCCTCAGTGCCTCGGCGCTGCCACTGAACTAAAACCAAAGGAATGACTTTGTTCCGTAAAACCTTATCCTTATAATCAAGGATGCGAAGAGGTTTCTCAACATAAGTCAAATCCTTGTCTACCTGAACCTCAGATCGCTGCAGAATATGAGATTCATCCGCCACATATCGTCGCAATAGAGATACGTGGAACACGTTGTGAATGCTGGATAGATGCGGTGGCAATGCTAGTCGATAAGCCAAATCGCCAATACTCTCCAAGATCTCAAACGTACCGATAAATCTGGGAGACAACTTTCCCTTAAGGCCAAATCTGAGAATCTTGCGGAAAGGTGACACTCTCAGAAACACTTTCTCCCCGACCTCGAACTGCAAGGGCCTACGCCTGATATTAGCATAGCTGGCCTGACGATCCTGTGCAGTCTTAATCCGTTTCTTGATCTGATCAACAATGTCTATCGCCTGCTGGATAAACTCCGGTCCTTCAGCCTGTCTCTCCCCCACTTCTTCCCAGAAGAGTGGAGTATGACAACGTCGCCCATACAACGCTTCAAAAGGTGCCATCCCAATACTAGTGTGATAGCTGTTGTTGTAAGCGAACTCGATCAACGGCAAATGATCCTGCCAGGCTGAACCAAAATCCATGACGCACGCTCTAAGCATATCTTCTAACGTACGGATAGTGCGCTCTGACTGACCATCAGTCTCCGGATGATAGGCTGTACTCAAACTGAGAGTAGTACCCATCGCACGCTGAACACTCCCCCAGAATCTAGAAGTAAACCTGGGGTCCCGATCGCTGACAATGCTCACAGGCACTCCATGAAGTCAGACGATCTCCTGAATGTACATCCGTGTCATGCGATCCACAGAGTACTCTCGGCTATAGGCAATGAAATGAGCTGACTTGGTGAGTCGGTCCACCACAACCCAGATAGCATCACAGTTCCTCGGGGATACCGGCAAATGGGTCACAAAGTCCATAGTGATAAACTCCCATTTCCATTCAGGAATAGGCAGACTGTGAAGCAATCCTCCAGGTCGTCGGTGCTCTTCCTTGACCTGTTGACACACCAAACATCTTGAAACAAACTGATAAACACTGCGTTTCATTCCCTTCCACCAGAAACGAGTACGTAGATCCTTGTACATCTTGTTGCTCCCAGGATGAATACTCAACTTAGTGCGATGTGCCTGAGATAAAATCTCCTCTCGCAACTCTTCATCCTGTGGAATCACAAGCCTACCAGACAAACACAGAAAGCCATCTGACTGATAATGAAATCCAGACGAGCTGCCCTCGTTAGCTAGACGAGCTAAATGCTGGGTCTTTGAATCAGACATCTGAGCGTCTCGGATCCGCGAGTACAAAGCTGGCTCAGATAATATCGCAAACATCTGGATACTCTGCATACCTTTCTTATGCTTGAAGGTATAACCTGAAGTACAACAGTCACTGATCGCACTAGACATCGAACAAGTCTGAAGTGCGGATAGTCGCACCTTGCGACTCAAAGCATCAGCGGTGAGATTAGCAGCTCCCGGATGGTACTTAATCTCGCAATCATAGTCTTTAAGCAAGTCCATCCAACGTCTCTGTCTCATATTCAATTCTGCCTGAGTGAACAAATACTTGAGACTCTTATGGTCGGTGAAGATCTCAAATTTCTCGCCATAAAGATAATGACGCCAGATCTTCAAAGCGAACACAATGGCTGCTAACTCCAAATCATGGACTGGGTAGTTGTCCTCGTGAAGCTTCAGCTGTCTAGAAGCGTATGCGATCACATGCCCATTCTGAGTCAGGACACAACCTAACCCCTGAAGAGAAGCATCCGTGTAAACTACATACCCTCCAGATCCTGACGGTAATGCTAACACCGGCGCAGAAGTCAACCGCCGTCGAAGCTCACGGAAATTCTCCTCACACTCGGAGGACCACTCAAAATCCACACCCTTGCGGGTAAGCTGTGTCAACGGTCGAGCTAACTGAGAGAAGTTCAGAATGAAGCGACGATAAAACCCTGCTAGACCCAAAAAACTACGGATCTCAGCAACTGTCGTCGGACGCGACCAATTAAGTACCGCTTCAATCTTGCTTGGATCCACAGAAATCCCCTCCCTGGATATGATATGGCCAAGAAAGACCACTCTATCCATCCAGAACTCACACTTGCTCAGCTTTGCGTACAACTGCTCATCTCGAAGAGTCTGTAGTACCAACCGCAAGTGAGAAACATGCTCTTCCGTATTACGCGAATACACCAAGATATCGTCAATGAAGACCACGACAAACTTGTCCAAATACCCCCTGAAGACACGGTTCATCAGATCCATTAATATAGCCGGCGCATTAGTCAAACCAAATGGCATCACTAGGAACTCGTAATGCCCATAGCGAGTACGGAATGCAGTCTTGGCTACGTCCTGATCACGGACTCTCAACTGATGATACCCAGATCTCAGGTCAATCTTGGAGTAAACTGACGTGCCCTGCAGCTGATCAAACAAGTCATCAATACGAGGCAACGGATACTTGTTCTTCACAGTGACTCGATTCAGCTGCCAATAGTCAATGCACAGCCGCATCGACCCATCCTTCTTCTTTACGAAGAGAACAGGAGCTCCCCAAGGAGACACACTAGGACGAATGTACCCCTTGTCCAAAAGATCATGTAGCTGATTCTTTAACTCACGCATCTCTGACGGAGCCAGACGATACGGTGCTCTAGAAATAGGCGAAGTACCCGACATCAACTCTATGCCAAACTCGACTTCCCTAGCAGGAGGAAAACCCGGAATCTCATCAGGAAACACATCTGGAAATTCATCCACAACAGGAATGTTCTCTATCCCAATACTCTCAGCGGAAGAATCAACTGCATAGATAAGGTAGCCTTCCCCGCCAGACTCTAGAGCTCGACAGGCTCTCAAAGCGGATACCAAAGGCATCGGGGGTCGCGCTCCCTCACCATAGAAAAACCAACTCTCACTCCCTTCCGGATGAAAGCGTACTAATCTCTGATAGCAGTCCATTGAAGCTCGATAGGTAGTCAACACATCTATTCCCAGAATGCAATCAAAGTCGTCCATCGTCAGGACCATGAGATTCGCCAACAGAACGTTCCCTTCGAACTCTAAAGGGCAACCCATCACTAGACGCTTAGCCAAAGCAGATTGGCCCGTCGGAGTAGAAACAGACATCACTACGTCTAGTGCAATGCATGGTAACTTATGCCTCTTAACAAAACGTGCAGAAATGAAGGAATGAGATGCACCAGTGTCAATAAGTACAAGAGCAGGTATACCATAAAGCATAAATGTACCTGCGATGACTTTCTCATTCTCCTCCACAGCCTGATCATGTCTCAGGGCAAACACCTGGCCAGAAGCTCGTGGCCTCAAATGAGAACTCCCAGCAGACTGTCCCTGCGACCTCTGCTGTACGGTATCCTGAGAACCCGATCCTGAACCAGAACCAGAACCACCTCCCCCAGACATTGGGCAATCTCTCCGGATATGACCAGTCTCTCCACAACGGAAACAAGCTCCAGAAGCTCTACGGCACTTGTCGCATGGATGGTTCTTCCCACAGTGATCACACTTTTCCTTCTTACCATAACGGACAATACCTCCAGAACCAGAGGAAGAAGAAGATCCAGACTTCTTGAAAGTTTGGGCACGGGGACCCAAAGAACTAGCAGGCCTCGACTGAGGGAAAGACCTGTTTCGCCGAATGCTGTCCTCCGCCTGGTGACAATGGCTCACCAAGCCCTCATAGGACATGTCGTCGCCAACCGCCACACGGTCATGGATCTCAGGGTTAAGGCCCTGAAGGAACAGATTATACTTCATCTCTGAGCTATCAGCAATCTCGGGGCAATAGGATAACAGATCAAAGAACCTCTGCTGATACTCATCGATAGACATGGCTCCCTGTCGCAGACTCAGTAGCTCGCTTGCCTTCGACTGACGGAGTGCAGGAGGAAAATACCGCTTTTGGAAAGCTGTGCGGAACTCGGCCCAGGTGGCCACTCCTCTCGCCGTAACAAAAGGTGCAGAAGTAAACCTCCACCACCTACGCGCACGCCCATCCAGAAGATAGCCAAGGGTCTCCACCTTCTGCTCATCGGTGCATTGGAAAGTCTGAAAAGTCGTCTCCATGCGGTCTAACCAGTTCTCCGCATCCTCCGGAGACTCACCTCCAACTAAGGGCTTAGGACCCATAGCTAAAAATCGACGCACAGTGAAACGCTCGTCGTCATGGTGACGATGACGCCGTTCTCGACGAGGCTCCCGGTCGGCATCACCCCAACGCCCACCAACACTGCCATGAGAACTCTGGTCGTCACGATTTGACATCTACAAAAATACCTCAAGATGAGACTAAATCCCAAGAAATCTTTTGCATGCTTTGATACCATAAATGTAGTGACCCTTACCCGGATCACCTACTAAACAGAACTTATGCATGCAATTAACTTAATTAAACAGATATCAGAATAAAACTGCGGAAACCAATAACATTATACAATCCCAAGTAAAGGAATCTGTAATTATCCAATATTATACAACCAAACATCAGTAATAAAACCTAAGCGAAGCTCCAGCTGGCCAACCACTGACTAGCTCCTCCTGGATCCACCCTCCTCGTCCAATCGCAAACCTGCCCCATGGAATAGGGTGTCCAGAAAATACAGAGTACGAGACGTGAGCATAAAACGCTCAGTGCGAGAGTATGAGTATACATGCATGCAAAGTGAACTCCCTATAGACTCGAGGTCAAGGATCAGATAACAGAGACAGACCGGGCCCTGGTATGTAGCACGCTGTGCCGTCGCTTCAGGAGGTGGCTCCCATACCGAGATAACCGTGGAAACGCCGGACCCAAATCGATGGAAGTCCATCCACTAACAGGATAGGGTACACCCCTACTAACAGACATCTCGAAAGAGATACAGCAAGATGCAAATGAATGCAGCATAATATCATGGCATATAAATCATGCAGTCACATAATACATGCATACTCAGTCAGGATATCTCGAACAGTACTTTCGTACCTCAAAACAGTGAAAGCTCTACCAACTCTAGGTCCACGCCTATAGTCTGCTCTACACTGCCAAATGATACTACTATCATTAAAGTGCTCTAAAAGCCTTAACTAAGCTATTGCATACTCCTAAATATTTATAAGGAGCAAAAGCTATACCTTCGTCCGTCGTTAGCCCTTTGATGTCGATGCCTCCAGAACTTGGGCACGACTCCGCTACGACTACCGAACGCCTCTCCGACCTCCGGACCAAGCCTAAGAACACTAGAACAGCTCCAAAAGGACTAGAAAGGAAAGGAGAACTCGGAATTGGCAAATGAAAGTGAAGTCTCGGCCTTCTATTTATAGACAACGATCGGAACGTCCGAACCTCGATCGGAAGCTCCGATCCTGCCATCGGAGCTTCCGAAGATCCTGATCTGCCACGTGTCAAAATATCACTTGTTGACTCCGGATAGGGGTGATCGGAGCCTCCGGTCCTGATCGGAGCTTCCGATCCAACCACACGTCATGCCTGACGTAATACCGATCGGAGCTTCCGATCTCACCTTCGGAGCTTCCGAACTCTAACCAAGTAATTATGATTAATTCCTTTAATTACTCAATTAGGGTACGGGCTACTACATGTGGCATGACCGTCAATAGTCATAGCCCATTTTAATTTCTGGGGCAGGGACATTGATACTCGATATTTCTTTACAAGGACCTAGAGTAGAAAATTCAATGTTAGCGCGTGAACAAGACATGCCCTCAAAAAAAATTAAAATTTAAATAAATTAAAAAAAATTAAAAATACTAAAACAAAACAAAAATAAAATAAAACTTGGGTTGCCTCCCAACAAGCGCTTGGTTTAAAGTCTTCAGCCCGACTTGAAGCTGATTCTAGCCAATTCCTGTCACTTTATTGGAGGTTTTGTTCCTCTCTTTCACCCTCCAAACATACTCAAAAATCATCTTGGACTTAGCTTTATTTTTCACCTTCTTCGCCACCTTCAGATCTCGCCCACTTTTAAACTCTATTCCTACAACAAAATTATTCACAGAAGAATCAAATAAATCAATGTGATTACAAGCACGTACTCCATCTTGGTAATTCGTGGTCTTATAAGTATTAAAAGTGACCGCTTCACCACCAACTCGTAGAGTTAATTCACCCTCCTGCACATCAATTAAAGCTCTTCCAGTTGCCAAGAATGGTCGCCCCAAAATTAGAGGGACATCTTGATCTTCTTCCATATTAAGCACTACAAAGTCAGCAGGAAAAATAAATTTATCTACTTTTACCAATACATCTTCCACAACTCCTCGAGGATATGTCAGAGAATGGTCTGCCAACTGCAGAGTAATTGTGGTTGGTTTCACCTCACCAAGCTCCAAAGACCTGAAAATAGACTAAGGCATTAAATTAATACTTGCACCTAAATGACATAATGCCCTATTAACAGTCGCACCACCAATAATACAAGGAATATTAAAACTCCCTGGATCTTTCAATTTCTGTGGTAGTTTCTTTTGTAGGATGGCGCTGCACTCCTCTGTCAACTTCACTATTTCAAACTCTTCAAGTTTTCTCTTCCTCGCCATCACATCCTTCATGAATTTAGCATAGTGTGGCATCTGCTCCAATGCATCGGCAAATGGAATATTTATATGAATTTTCTTGAAGATGTCAAGAAACTTAGAAAACTTATCATCCAACGTTTTTTTTTGAACTTCTTAGGATATGGAAGAACAATTTTTGACACAGGCGGTTTCTCAGGCATAACTGCAGACTTGCTAGAATTTTTACTGACAGATTCTTCAGATTCAACCCCAATCTCTTCAACTCGATCCTCATCATCCAATACTTTTGGTTCATCTACCCCAACTTCCTTACCACTTTTCAAAGTAACAGCCTTGCATTGCTCTATTGGATTCACCTCAGTGTTGCTAGGAAAAGATCCTCTCTGCTGATTCGTCAAGGCATTTGCAAGTTGACCAATTTGTATTCCAAGATTTTTCATAGAAGCACCCACATTGGTCAAGTGTATCTCCATATTATCAAATCTATTCTCAGTTCTCTCAAATCTTTTTGTGGACTCAGAAATAAAATTATCAACCAAATCCTCCAAAGATGATCTACCCTCATCCTTTTGATTATTGAACCCCGGTGGATGATTCAATACATTATTATTATTTGCATATGAAAAATTCTCAAGATTACGCAAACTAGGATGATATTGATTGGGTATAGGATTACCTCGATAGTTGTTGTAATTTCTGTTGTTCACATATTGAGCTTGCTCCACACTCTCAAATCCATCAGCAGAATTTATGGCAGTCGCCAGTGATGCTGTCTCAGTATAACTTTGATTCCCTTTGGTCAGTGCAGCCAACTGTGTAGAAATAGTAGCCATCTGAGCAGTCAAAGCAGTGAATGCATCAACCTCATGAATTCCAGCAGGCTTTCTTATTGCAGATCTTTCACTCGGCCACTGATTTCTGTTAAAAGTCATTTGCTCAAGCATCTCATAAGCCTGTTCAGGAAATTTAAAAAATATTGAACCTCCAGCTGCAGCATCCACAAAAATACGAGTTGGCCCATTCAAACCATTGTAGAATAATTCGATCTGTTCCCAATCTGGAAAATTATGGTTTGGACACTTCCTAAGCAACTCCTTGTACCGTTCCCAGGCTTTATACAATTGCTCAAAATCTTGCTGTTTGAATGTAGTGATCTCTATTTTCAACTGAGCCGACTTAGCAGGAGGGAAATACTTAGCCAGAAATTTGGAAGCCATATCATCCCATGTAGTGATACTCCCAAGAGGTAGTGATTGCAACCAACTACGAGAATTGTCCCTAAGAGAGAACGGGAACAATCGTAGTTTGATGGTGTCCTCAGTAACACCATGAATCTTTACTGTGTCAGCAATCTCCAAAAAAGTACGCAGGTGCAAATTTGGATCTTCAGTAGCTGCACCCCTAAACTGATTTTGTTGCACCATATTAATCAGAGCTGGCTTTAACTCAAAATTATTTGCTGTGATATTCTGCCGAGCTATTCCAGAATAATGATTGTTTATCACTGGTCGAAAGTAATCTCTGATCGGCACCGGAGCATTATTGACAACTCTTTCCCTTTCTTCAGCCATTTGTTGCAACTCTTCTCTTCTAGCTTTTCTCAAAGCTTTAGCAGTTTTCTCGATTTCCGGATCAAAGAACAGTGAGTCGTAACTTTGGCTTTTTCGCATAAACTGCATAGACAGAAAAAAAAAATTTAAATTAGAACCAACAAAATAAAATAAAATGCTCTAAATCAAAATTAAGACTAATTAGCACAATTTAATATAAATCAAATAAAATTCACTCCCCGGAAACGGCGCCAAAAACTTGTTGCGTAATTTTGTGCCCGCAAGTGCACGGTGTCAAGTTTTAATATAGAAAATGAGTCCAAGTCGATCCCACAGAGAATGAATAAAATGATAATATATTGAATATTTGCAACTAATCAAATCTTAATCCTATGTAGAGCTACGAGAATGATTTGAGTTATATCAAACTAAAATTTGCAATAAATAAAATTAATTAACGACGAGTTCGCAAAACAAAAATTCAATGAGAGACAAATTCTAGAGGTTCGACATCACTTAAACATCCACCAAGTTAATTCATAAAGAAATCTATATCATAAATTCTTTTAGTTTATTAGCCAAGAATTCCTATTATTTTCTACTACCTCTCTCGAGTGTCAAGCAGAAATTCGTATTCAATAGCAAACTCAATATCTCTATCAAAGTTCAATTATTAAATCCGATAAATAGCACAAGAATTATTCTATGACTTCTATGGAGTTATATGCCTCTCGAACAATATAAACACCAAAGATGTATTTTCCTATGTCGTATTCAAAATCTCCTCTCTCAAGTGATAGATTCTAAATAAAATATCATTCAATCTATGACCAGTAAATTCAACGCAATCAATTCAGAAAAACACAAATAAACCGAATGAATAATTCTAATATATCAATCAAAATATCAAAAACATGGTTTCAAGTCAAGCTACGTCGTTCCTCTAGACAAAGGAATTAGTTCATAATGAAAATAAAAATCAAACAAAGCATGTTCCTGAACATCATTCAAAAATTAGGAGAAAGAATGAAATAAAAAAAAAGGTAGATGATGCTTCTCCGTCTCCGGTAGTCGCTTCGTCCGTCTTCGTGCCAAGAATGCTTCTTCTCCCTTTTCCTTGGTCTCTAGCCGTCTCTAGCCTTCAAAAACTCATGAAAACCCTCGATAATAATCTGATATATGCCAAAGAGTCCTTTTAAAGTTCGAGACTAAAAGTTTCCGAAAATACGACACGTCAGGCACGGGTGCTCTACTCTCGGGCGCAGGTGCGCTGCATTTTTGGGTTCCAGGGCGCGGGTGCGCTTGTAGTAGCCCGTGCCCGAAATCAGTGATTAAGTATTAATCAATTTATTAATCCTACTAGTTAAGAGTAAACGTGATTAAGGGAACTCTTAATGGGTTAATGGAGTCCGGAATTGGATTCAGAACACTTGGAAATGGTTTGAGGGTCATCGAGTTCGGAGGCTCCGAAGACAAGGTTCGGACGGTCCGAAGTCAGGGTTCAGACGATCCGAAGAGTGGTTCGGACGCTACGAATGTGCTGCCGATAGTCGTCATGGATGACGTCATCATGCTGATGTAAGCAATGATGTAATATCGGGTTCGGACGACCCGAACGTGTTCGAACGACCCGAAGTCCAGTTCGGACGATCCGAACTCCGTCTATAAATAAGGGGTGCCGAGCTCATTTTTTAAGTGCACCAGTTCCTCTCTTCTCTCTCGATCCCTTAGCCTTCTAACTCAGATCTAGGGAATTTTAGGCGTCCCGTGGGGAATCCGAAAGTGGCATAGCGATCCAGACATCGTAGCGGAGCTGTGGCCTAGTTTTGAGACACTCGACATCAAAGGGCTAACGACGGACGAAGGTATAGCTTTTGCTTCCTATAAATATTTAGGAGTATACAATAGCTTAGTTAAGGCTTTTAGAGGACTTTAATGATAGTAGTATCATTTGGCAGTGTAGAGCAGACTATAGGCGTGGACCTAGAGTTGGTAGAGCTTGCACTGATTTGAGGTACGAAAGTACTGTTCGAGATATCCTGACTGAGTATGCATGTATTATGTGACTGCATGGTTTATATGTCATTGATTTATGCTGCATTCATTTGCATACTGAGCTATCTCCTTCGAGATGTCTGTTAGTAGGGTTTTTCCCTATCCTGTTAGTGGTTGGACTTCCATCGATTTTGGTCCGGCATATCCACTGGTATTATGGTATGGGAGCCACCTCCTGAAGCGACGGCACAACATGCTACATACTAGGGTCCGGTCTGTCTCTGTTATCTGATCCTTGACCTCGAGTTTATATGTAACGCCCAAAAATTCGTCACGTAAATTCGCATGCATAACTTGGGGATTTTATAATTTTATAATAATGTGAAAATATGTTAAATTATTTTTATGAGTGATATTATTTAAAATAATTGATTTATTTGCATGTTTTAAATATTGTTTTGGCATTTAAATCTATATGATGTGATTTATAAATTTATTTGAGAAAGTTTATTTTATGATCGCGTAGGCGGGACCGTGGACGGGCGAGATGTTGTTTTCACCCAAAATGTTTTATGAGATTTTTAAGAGCCTTAAAATATTATTTTAAGGTTAGATTTTTTGAAAATTATGGTATTTTTATATATGTATATTTATGTTTCCATTTTTATTCAAAATAAGTCATTTTAGTGACTTTTAATAACTTTTAAAATTACATTTAATTATTATTACGGGATTTTCATTATGTTACCTAATCTATATTTTTTATTTATGAGTTTTAAATATATTTTATGGTATAATTATCTACTTAGCTTATAGTGTAATTTAATTTATTTTAACCTAAATTATTCTCCCTAAAACTCTATCCCTATCTCACGCCAAAACTCTCTTAGCCGCCTCCATAAATCTTCAGAAAATTTTCCATCGTCAAGAACGCATCACACACAATTTTCTTGAAGTTTTTCGGCAAGGATTTTCAAGCCGTTCGTCTAAGCGAGCCCAATACGCGTTGATTTCTTTGTTTTGGTCCAAATCTTCAATAAGGCACGTTTGATTCTATTCTTGAACACCATTTAGATCACATTACAATGTTTTTAAGTATGAATGATCTGGGTTTAGCATGTGTTTTCGGTTTTGTTTGTTGTTCATCATGATTTTCACGTTTTCATTCACATGGCATGGATTTTACGTTTAAGTATTTATTTTCTATGTTTTCATGAATTTTTGTGAAAGAAATATTATTTAGGAATTTTATTATGAAAATTTTTATAAATGATTATTTATTAATTAATGTTAGGTA
Source organism: Henckelia pumila (assembly GCF_033568475.1). NCBI lineage: Eukaryota > Viridiplantae > Streptophyta > Magnoliopsida > Lamiales > Gesneriaceae > Henckelia > Henckelia pumila. Next base: position 123,905,634 of record NC_133122.1, on the reverse strand, counting down.
TTTAGTTGCATGCATGTACTTTTATTATTATTTATGTTTATCGTGTAGATGTATATTAAATTAAGAAAAGTTATTTTTAAGTATGATGTATATATATATATTTATTGCATATATATTTTTATATTCATTATTTTATAGTTAGAGAATTTTTTTTAAAAAAAAATCCAGTAGAAGTTCTAGGATGTTTCATTAAGAAATATTATTTAGGAATTTTATTATGAAAGTTTTTATAAATGATTATTTATTAATTAATGTTAGGTATTTAGTTGCATGCATGTACTTTTATTATTATTTATGTTTATCGTGTAGATGTATATTAAATTAAGAAAAGTTATTTTTAAGTATGATGTATATATATATATATATATGTATTGCATATATATTTTTATATTCATTATTTTATAGTTAGAGAGTTTTTTAAAAAACAAATTCCAGTAGAAGTTCTAGGATGTTTCATTTGGTATCAGAGCCATGGTCCTTGGAGGGTGACTAGTCTGCTTCTCGGAGCTCAGAAGCCGCACTGCCAGTCTGTAAGTTTTAAGTGTTTTAAATTATGATTTATGCATGGGACACAGGAGTTATATTTTTAATGATTTATGAAAATGAGAATTTAAAGTTACGACAGTCTTAAAGTCAAAAATATTAGTTATGCATTGCGATTTACGTGGGGAAATATGTGGTGGTGCAGTATGCCTCCTAGACAGATGAACCGACGCGGGAATCCTCCAACTCCTCCTCAGCAAAATTCTCTCACAGCACTGGAGCAGGCCAGCGCTAATATGATGACAGGGATCACCGCACTGTTGGAGCAACATGCAGCACGACCCCGACTTACACACGACGAGGACGTTGCGGAACGGTTTCAGAAGAAAGGACCGAAGGAGTTTTTTGGTTCCACTGATCCACTCGTGGCTGAGGGGTGGATCCGTTCCTTGGAGACCATATTTGCTTATATGGGACTCACTGATGCCGATAAAGTAAAGTGCGCGGTGTACATGATGAAAGACGATGCAGCCCTTTGGTGGGAGGGCGCAGTTCGAGGTGTGAACCCACAGACTTTGACATGGGAGGAGTTCAAGCGGATGTTCTTCGCCAAATATTTTACTGAGGATGTGCGCAGCCGAATGATTCGGGAGTTCATGAGTCTCCGGCAGGGGGACAAGACGATGGTTGAGTATATCAAGAAGTTCGAGAGGGGGGTGTCATTTTGTGCCCCTGATTGCTGATAGTGCCGAGGAGAAGATGAGACAGTTCGTCGATGGGCTTAGGGCGGACATCAAGCATGATGTACGAATGATGGACGTCACCACTTATGAGGCAGCGGTGAGTAGGGCACTACGATCCGAGGATGGTAGGAAGGAGATCTTGAGGGAGCAGCAGAGGAAAAGGCAGTTCCAACCATCGTACCACGAGTCGTATCCACAGCATGATGCAAAGAAGCAGTCCATTGGGCCGTTGAAGGGCCCAAATCCACCGAGACAGCAGGGAGATATCGTTCCTCGTGCAGAAGCACTACCTCTCTGCCAGAAATGCCAGAAGCCCCATCCAGGACCGTGCATGAAGGGATCAGGCATGTGCTACCATTGCAAGGAACCGGGACACATTATGCTGCACTGTCCCAAGAAGAATGCTATCGGACGAGTCTATGTGATGCAGGCGGAGGAAGCAGTACCAGATACTTTGCGCATCATGGGTAATTTTATTTAACGCATTAAATTTGTCGCATTTGGATTGCTCGATTCGGAACTACACGAGGAAACTTGTTCTTGCCTAGAGTTTGTTTCAATTTCGAGGACGAAATTCCATTTAAGGGGGAGAGAATTGTAACGCCCAGAAATTCTTCACGTAAATTCGGATGCATAACTAGGGGATTTTATAATTTTATAATAATGTGAAAATGTGTTAAATTGTTTTTATGAGTGATATTATTTAAATTAATTGATTTATTTGCATGTTTTAAATATTGTTTTGGCATTTAAATCTATATGATGTGATTTATGAATTTATTTGAGAAAGTTTATTTTATGATCGCGTAGACGGGACCGTGGACGGACGAGATGTTGTTTTCACCCAAAATGTTTTATGAGATTTTTAAGAGCCTTAAAATATTATTTTAAGGTTAGATTTTAAGAAAATTATGGTATTTATATATATCTATATTTATGTGTCCATTTTTATCCAAAATAAGTCATTTTAGTGACTTTTAATAACTTTTAAAATTACATTTAATTATTATTACGAGATTTTCATTATGTTACCTAATCTATATTTTTTATTTATGAGTTTTAAATATATTTTATGGTATAATTATCTACTTAGCTTAATTAGTGTAATTTAATTTATTTTAACCTAAATTATTCTCCTAAAACTCTATCCCTATCTCACGCCAAAACTCTCTTAGCCGCCTCCATAAATCTTCAGAAAATTTTCCATCGTCAAGAACGCATCACACACAATTTTCTTGAAGTTTTTCGGCAAGGATTTTCAAGTCGTTCGTCCCGGCGAGCCCAATACGCGTTGATTTCTTTGTTTTGGTCCAAATCTTCAATAAGGCACGTTTGATTCCATTCTTGAACACCATTTAGATCACATTACAATGTTTTTAAGTATGAATGATCTGGGTTTAGCATGTTTTTTCGGTTTTGTTTGTTGTTCATCATGATTCTCACGTTTTCATTCACATGGCATGGATTTTACGTTTAAGTATTTATTTTCTATGTTTTCATGAATTTTTGTGAAAGAAATATTATTTAGGAATTTTATTATGAAATTTTTTATAAATGATTATTTATTAATTAATGTTAGGTATTTAGTTGCATGCATGTACTTTTATTATTATTTATGTTTATCGTGTAGATGTATATTAAATTAAGAAAAGTTATTTTTAAGTATGATGTATATATATATATGTATTGCATATATATTTTTATATTCATTATTTTATAGTTAGAGAGTTTTTTTTAAAAAAAAATTCCAGTAGAAGTTCTAGGATGTTTCATTATAGGGAGTTCACTTTGCATGCATGTATACTCATACTCTTGTACTGAGCGTTTTATGCTCACGTCTCATACTCTGTGTTTCTGGACACCCTATTCCATGGGGCAGGTTTGCGATTGGACGAGGCGAGTGGTTTCAAGAGGGGCTAGACAGTGGTTGGCCAGCTGGAGCTTCGTCTAGGTTTATTTCTGTTGTTATTTGGATTAATACAGTTGTTCGATCTGGTTGTATAATATTTGGGTAGTTACAGATTCCTTGCCTTGGGATTGTAATTTTAGTAATGTTTTCGCAGTTTATTATGATATCAGTTTATTAAGTTATTTGCATGCCTAAGTTCTGCTTAGTAGGTGATCCAGGTAAGGGTCACTACATTTATGGTATCAGAGCATGCATAGTATTCTTGGGATTTAGACTCTGCATAAGGTAACCGTGAGGTGCTTTTGTAGATGGCGAACTACGATGACCAGAGTAGCCATGGTAGTGGAGGTGGACACTGGGGAGATGAAGATCGTGAGCGTCGTAGGGACCGTCATCATCGTCGTCGTGATAAGGATCGTTTCACTGTACGGCAATTTTTGCAGATGGGTCCTAAGCCCCTTGTTGGAGGTGAGTCTCCGGAGGATGCGGAGAACTAGTTAGACCGAATGGAGACGACTTTTCAGACTTACCACTGCACCGAGGAGCAGAAGATGGAGACCCTTGGCTATCTTCTGGATGGTCGAGCCCGTAGGTGGTGGAGGTTTACTTCTGCACCCTTTATTGCGGCGAGAAGAGTGGCCACCTGGGCCGAGTTCCGCACAGTTTTTCATAAGCTGTATTTTCCTCCTGCACTCCGTCAGTCGAAGGAAGGTGAGCTACTGAGTCTACGACAGGGAGCCATGTCTATTGATGAGTATCAGCAGAACTTCTTTGATCTGCTATCCTATTGCCCCAAGATTGTCGACAGCTCTGGGATGAAGTATAATCTGTTCCTTCAGGGCCTTAACCCTGAGATCCATGACCGTGTGGCGGTTGGCGACGACATGTCCTACGAGGGTTTGGTGAGCCGTTGTCACCAGGCGAAGGACAGCATTCGACGGAACAGGTATTTCCCTCAGTCGAGGCCTGCTAGTTCTTTGGGTCCCCGTGCCCAATCTTTCAAGAATTCTGGATCTACTTCTTCCTCTAGGTCTGGAGGTGTTGTCTGTTTCGGTAAGAAGGACAAGTGTGATCACTGTGGGAAGAACCATCCATCCGACCGTTGCCGCAGAGCTTCTGGAGCTTGTTTTCGTTGTAAAGAGACTGGTCATATCCGGAGGGATTGTCCACTATCTGGGGGAGGCGGTTCTGGTTCTCAGGATACCGTTTAGCAGAGGATGCAGGGACAGCCTGCTGGGAGTTCTCATTTGAGGCCACGAGCTTCTGGCCAGGTGTTTGCCCTGAGACATGATCAAGCAGTGGAGGAGAATGAGAAAGTCATCGCAGGTACATTTCTGCTTTATGGTATACCTGCTCTTGTACTTATTGACACTGGTGCATCTCATTCCTTCATTTCTGCACGTTTTGTTAAGAGGCATAAGTTACCATGCATTGCACTAGACGTAGTAATGTCTGTTTCCACTCCGATGGGCCAATCTGCTTTGGATAAGCGTCTAGTGATGGGTTGCCCTTTAGATTTCGAAGGTAACATTCTGTTAGCGAATCTCATGGTCCTGGCAATGGACGACTTTGATTGCATTCTTGGAATAGATATGTTGACTGCCTATCGAGCTTCAGTGGACTGCTATCAGAGATTAGTACGCTTTCATCCGGAGGGGAGTGAGAGCTGGTTTTTCTATGGTGAGGGAGCGCGACCCCCGATGCCTTTGGTATCAGCTTTGAGAGCCTGTCGAGCTCTAGAGTTTGGCGGGGAAGGCTACCTTATTTTTGCAGTTGATTTGTCTGCTGAGAGCATTGGGATAGAGAGTATTCCTGTTGTGGATGAATTTTCAGATGTTTTTCCTGATGAGATTTCGGGTTTTCCTCCTGCTAGGGAAGTCGAGTTTGGCATAGAGTTGATGCCGGGTGCTTCTCCTATTTCTCGAGCACCGTATTGTTTGGCTCCGTCAGAGATGCGTGAATTGAAGAATCAGCTACAGGATCTTTTGGACAAGGGGTACATTCGTCCTAGTGTATCTCCTTGGGGAGCTCCTGTTCTTTTTGTAAAGAAGAAGGATGGGTCGATGCGGCTGTGCATTGACTATCGTCAGCTAAATCGAGTCACTGTGAAGAACAAGTATCTGTTGCCTCGTATTGATGACTTGTTTGATCAGCTGCAGGGCACTTCAGTTTACTCCAAAATCGACTTGAAATCTGGGTATCATCAGTTGAGAGTCCGTGATCAGGACGTAGCCAAGACTGCATTCCGTACTCGCTATGGGCATTACGAGTTCCTAGTGATGCCATTTGGTTTGACTAATGCGCCGGTTCACTTTGGAGTTCACTTTGCATGCATGTATACTCATACTCTTGTACTAAGCGTTTTATGCTCACGTCTCGTACTCTGTGTTTCTGGACACCCTATTCCATGGGGCAGGTTTGCGATTGGACGAGGCGGGTGGTTCCAAGAGGGGCTAGACAGTGGTTGGCCAGCTGGAGCTTCTTCTAGGTTTATTTCTGTTGTTATTTGGATTAATACAGTTGTTCGATCTGGTTGTATAATATTTGGGTATTTACAAATTCCTTGCCTTGGGATTGTAATTTTAGTAATGTTTCCGCAGTTTATTCTGATATCTGTTTATTAAGTTATTTTCATGCCTAAGTTCTGTTTAGTAGGTGATCCAGGTAAGGGTCACTACAGCGCTACAGCGCATCCAGCTCGCACATCATTCTTGCAAAAATCATAATTTGAGTTTTAGCCGTCGGATTGAGCTGAAATTTTGACAGCAGCTTTAAAACATCTCAATATTCATTGTGAACGGTGGAGATTGGATTTGGATGTATCTATCAGCTCCAAAAATATTGTAAACATGCATCTCCGTAATTACTTTTTCCGCCTCTTCTCGTTACTTTTCCTCCAATCCTTGCATCTCACAAAAACAACAACAAATACGCATAAAATCTACTCGATACATCACAAAAGCCAAGTCAAATCATATGCAAATTAAGTGCATAAAATTTACTTATCAAATATAAAACACTGATGAATAATGAAAACAAATAAAAACCAGAGATAATTATGCACAAGTAAGTATTACTACTTGTGAGGTGCCTCGTGACCAAATAATCACTAAAAAAACATACATCAGTTAACAAATCAATACTAGTGTTTTCTACCAAAAACAAAAACCAAATTTCTCAACAATTTCATAATGAAATTACATCCTAAAATAACCAGAATAACAATACAATCAGATGCAAATTCCGTATGACAAAATTGGAGAAACAGAAAAGATCTTCAAGTAACACTATGCATTGTTGTCTTCCATGTCTCCAACATGCAAGGCAGTGCGGTATAAAGCAGCAACGATGACTACAGAAAATCTTCAGAAAATTGCTTCGAATTCTTCTGTGTGATTTTGTTCTCTTTTTCTCTGTGAATTCAACGTCTGAGAAGGTGTCTCGTTTGTGTGCAACAATCCCTTTTATAGATGAGAGTCCAAGATTAGATGAGATTCCTTAGATGGATTCCATACAAAATAAGGAAACCAAATTTATTAGAAAAGTGACTCTTTTAAACACAATTATTCATATCTTGATAAACATTGATAATAGTAAGTCTCGAAAATAGATACTATATCAAGATAATAACAAATCTAGGAAATATTTAATCTAGAAAGACAAAACTCATAATTTAAATCTTTATCAATTTAAAAAGATATCATCAAGAAATTTATGTCTTGTACGACAAGTCATATTTCTTTCATAGACCATTACTTATAAAATGTTTTCTATAAAAGTGTTTTTTTTACAAATTTTTTATAAAAACTTTTAAAACATTTTTTAGAAATAGATATACTTCTCAACTATTCAATAAAAAAAATATTTTTTTATAGTTGAAAAGATGTTTGGACACTTATTTTGAAAACGATTTTATAATTAAAAATATTTAAGAAAATATTTGAAAATTATCATATAAAATCTTATTTCTCATTTAACTCAGTTTTTTTTTTTTTCAATTCTAAAAACAATAAAAAGATCATAACAATAATGTTTTTTTAAAAAAATTACATTTGGAGAACAATTTTTCAAAAAAAAAATTCAAAAACCTTTAAAAAAATCTTATTAAACACAAATTTTAAATTTTTTTAACTTATAAAACACTAATTATTTTTAAAAGTACTTGAGTTAAATAACGAAAATATTATTATTTCACATGGACCCTTAGAATCGTTTGCTTAAAAAATATTAAACATAAACGACGCTTTCATAATCATTTTGGTAATGTAGTTATTATTATTTTTTCCTACAATAATTGGGAAACGTTTTAAGCACATCATTGTAGTTACCCGTGTTTAATGTTTTCAAGAAAAAAAATTTAAGAGGTCTAAAGTCAAATTTAATTTGGTGCAATTAAGATTAAGCCAATTGGATGGCTATTAAGTTTATTTGTATTATAGATGAAACTTGACAACAAGGGTTATAACATATAAATTAAATTCATGAATAGATATTATTAGAAGTTGAAATCCGAGCTCGAGCTTTTATATTTTAAGTTCTATGAGATGAAGCTTGATTTTATGGTAGTCAAACTCAAGTTACATATAGTGTTCATTCGCATTCACAAATTAAGGTGAATTAAGGTTGAGCATAAAGGTATTTTATTTTCATGACAAGTAATATCAAAAGTCAACTTCATCCCCACGAGTTTCTTCGAGGCAAATAATTAAATTTACATTTCATATACTAATTATGATCATGCTTCGTTTTCATAGTACACTTTGGTTGACGATGTGTCTTCAATTAACTCGTGAAAAATAAGGGATATAAAATATATATATATATACATATATATATGAGAGACTTTTCAGCTGGCCAAAAATATTTTTCCACCTCGTCTCCGACACTAAAACCCGTTACCGAGTTTAGTTGTTTTTTTTTATTTTTCGCATAATTAAAACATGGTACCGGGTTTTAGTTGTCCGAGACGAGTTAGACTTTATTGGTTGGGCAGCCGAAAATTTCTATATATATATATATAGAGGACTTTTCAGCCGGGTTTTAGTTTTTTTTTTCCGCATAACTAAAACATGGTACCGAATTTTAGTGATCAATCGAGTTAAGAATCATTGGTTGAGCAGCGAAAAAATTATATATATATATATATATATATATATATATATATATATATTCCAATCACAAAGTCTTATTTAACAAGCATACAATGAACCTGCGACGCGCATGCTCTTATTCGTATCAGACCGACCACACAACTTGAAAAAAAGATGGCTTTCGCGTTCAAGAAACTTGATTAGTTTATTAAAAATCCAAATTTGTAAACTTTTTTTTTTTTTTTGGAAAATTAAATTTGTAAACTAAATATAATAATATTAATAAAAAAACAGCTGTATATATACCGTTGGTTTGATCATTATTTAGGAATGAAATATTGTTACATTATTCTATATCGAATAATAAATTAAAAAAGACTGACTTATAAACTCGTGAAGTTACATAATCCAATAGGAAAGACTTTTGAGATAAAACACCTCTTGACTTTATAACTTAATATTTGTTTTCTGGCTGATAGTCGACGTAACGAAAATGGATGACATAAAAAAGAGCTATCATTCTTTTCGGGAAAAAAAAAAAAAAAGGTCTATCATTGGATCAGTGTCGATAATTATATCAAAAATCATTATACATACGCTGGATTAAGGTGCGTGATATGGTGTAAGGACTGAATACTAAAAAGTGAGTGAAAACCGTTTAAAGTCAGTCATCGTGGATGTCGGCTTCTTAAAAATTCGGCAATGTTACAATTATCCCACACTAATATTAAACTAATAAAAAAAATTCGAAAATGATACAATTACCCTAAATCGATATTAAACTAACAAAAGTGACTTATAAACCCATGGAATTATACCACCTAATACACAAACATTATGAGATGAAACATCTCTTGGGTATGTAATCCAACAAATATCATATAGCTAATGAACACAAACCCAGACTGAGTCATTTTCCGTGCCCACTGAACAACATTCGATATTCGACTAATTTATGTAGGGTCAAATATGGATCGTTTCGTAACAAACACGATCGAGTTTTCAACTGTTATTCGAACTTAAAGTTGTGGAAGGAAAGTGAGACATTGTTGATTAATGAAGTATGCTCAATAAGCTAGTGTTAAACTACAGTATGGACATATATATAAGACATAATTATCAAATCCACTTTAATTTGATACAAAAGCAAGTTTTAGTTTTAAACTAGAGAATGAATGCTATTCTCTTAGCAAGGACCAACAATGACTGCTGAGTGCTGACAAAAGTAGGGGGAATCAAATATTTTTCTCACTATATCATTATCTTTATTGACATTATTATTATTTTTTAATTTAACTATATGTTAATTAATTCAAACCATGATCTTGGCCAGCAGTGATGTGGAAAATTCAACAGAAGTCACCTAAAAACCTTGGAATCTATTCCTATATAAGAAGTAGCGAGCAACCATGGAAACCACGAGCAAACTAATAAGCTATATATCTATATATCTTCAGCCCAAGAAATCTTATAAGAAATGGAGTTGGAGCAAACAAAGAAACAAGAATCTGCCGCCGTGGATTCGGAAAAATGGGTGTGTGATTCTTCCTTTGATCGTAAAGGACGTGTGCCTCTTCGCGCTTCCACCGGTGCATGGAAGGCATCCCTTTTCATTATAGGTAAAGACTGATTCAAGAAATCATGTAATATTATATCAGTGAACAAATAACATACACTAGCTGCTGTACTATAATTCTCAAACAGTTTCTTATATATCCTTCTAGGAAAATTAGAAGTTATAATAACAGATTTGAGCTTATGGTTTTTTTTTTTTGTTGGCAGGCATTGAGTTTAGCGAGAGGTTGAGTTATTTCGGGCTCGCGACGAGTTTAATCATATATCTTACGAAGGTGATGCATCAAGATCTGAAAACAGCTGCAAAGAGTGTTAATTACTGGTCTGGTGTTACCACTATGATGCCGCTACTGGGGGGGTTTATAGCGGATGCTTTCCTTGGTCGTTTCTCCACCGTTCTAGCTTCATCCGTCGTCTATGTCGTGGTAGGAAATCTTATTGAAAAGTATTTGTAGTATCAGTTCAAATTAGGTATCAGAATTTGTATACGCTCATGAAACATACGATTAATAATGTTGGTGTTAATTTTCATGTGAAAACAGGGGTTGCTTCTCTTGACACTGTCGAGAGTTATCCCGGGCTTGAAAGCGTGTGACGCGGGAACGTGCCAAGAACCTCGAAAAATCCACGAGATCTTCTTCTTCCTCGCACTATACTTGATCTCAGTAGGCACTGGAGGCCACAAGCCATCTCTTGAGAGCTTTGGAGCTGACCAGTTTGATGATGATCACCCTGAAGAAAGGAAAAACAAAATGTCCTTTTTCAATTGGTGGAATTTCGGGCTTTGTTCCGGGCTGATACTTGGCGTAACCGTGATTGTGTATGTCCAAGACCATGTTAGCTGGGCTGCAGGAGATATCATTCTTACAGCAGTGATGGTCTTTAGTATAGTGATATTTTGCCTAGGCAGGCCGTTTTATCGGTTCCGAAAGCCCACCGGAAGTCCCTTAACGCCGCTGCTGCAGGTTCTCGTGGCAGCTATTTCGAAGAGAAACCTTGCACTTCCATCGGAACCGGATCAACTATACGAGGTTCCTAGATCAGACAAGAGTACTAATGGAAGACTTCTTTTTCATACCAGGAATCTCAAGTAAGATTCTTGAGATGAACTCCATATAATAAGTTTCATGGATCACGAAGAGGATAAGACAATGATAAATTTCTGTTTCTATGTGTCAGGTTTCTTGACAAAGCTGCAATAATTGATGAAACACAAGATTTAGCAGCAAGCAAACCAAATCCATGGAGACTTGCAACGGTGACAAATGTCGAAGAATTGAAGCTCATAATCAACATGATCCCGATTTGGCTCACCACGTTACCATTTGGTATCTGTGTAGCACAGGCCTCCACATTCTTCATAAAACAAGGCACAACTCTTAACCTTAAACTCACCCACAATTTCAAAATCCCTCCAGCTTCCATATACGCTCTGGCCGCCATTGGGATGATAATTTCTGTCGTAATCTACGACAAAATCCTCGTTCCCTTCTTGAGAAAAGTGACTGGAAATGAACGAGGCATCAATATTCTCCAAAGGATCGGTATTGGGATGGTTTTCTCTGTCGCGACAATGGTAGTAGCAGCCTTGGTTGAGAGAAAGAGACTCGACTTGGTGGAGAAAAATCCATCCAAGGGGTCACTTACAATGAGCGTATTTTGGCTTGCCCCGCAGTTTTTGATCATCGGTATGGGAGACGGGTTCGCTCTTGTTGGACTACAAGAGTACTTCTATGATCAAGTTCCGGATTCAATGAGAAGCTTAGGCATAGCTTTTTACCTTAGTGTAATTGGTGCTGCAAACTTTCTCAGCAGCCTTTTGATCACATTAGTGGATCGCGCAACGAACAAGGGAGGCAAAAGTTGGTTCGGGAAGGATTTGAATACCAGCCGGCTCGACTATTTTTACTGGTTATTGGCTGGTATTACAGCAGGAAACCTCGTCATCTTCACGTTTGTTGCGATGCGTTATTCGTACAAGAATGTAAGGACATCAACTGTGGGCGTTGCTGATTGTTACGAAGGAGATGATATAGAATCTGTATCTTAATCCTTTAAGCCTCCATGTTTCATAAATCCTATTGTAGTATGCTTGAATTTTGTCCCCGCCCTTAATATTTGTGAAATAGATCCACCAATGAATATATATATACAAGTAACTTTTCTATTTTCGCAAAAGTTTTGTGATAATTCTGATGAAGTTTATGACATTTTTATGGGTTGAAAGTGTAGGATAAAGTTGATAAACTTTAAATTGGTGCTTGGACAAATTTTAGCATCATATGCGTGAGGAGATGTTTGGGTTGATGAATTTCCATGAGAAGTTATATTTCATGGAAGTTAAATGCCCAATTTCATTTTTAAATTCAAGTGGTCATTTTTTTTATTTAAATTTTAATGATGGTCAACGGCCGAACACTTTTCTAGAAAAGAAAAACATTCAGACTAGGGTTATTATAATTGGCATCTGATAAAAGTATTGATGAGTATAATTAGGGTTGTCAATTTGGGTTGACATTTTATATGGGTTCGTTTCATCATATAATTTAAGTGGGTTGAGTTAAAAAAAATTTAACTCAACTATAGGTGAGTCAGCCCACGCAGGTCGCGGGACTAGGCAGGCCAACCCGAGGTGGGCTTGGGTTGGCCCGCGGACTTGGAAAAAAATTTAATTTTTTATTTTTGGATCAGGGATTTATGGTAATATATATATTTTTGCAATGGATGTTGTGAATTTTTTTAAATTACTTTATATAAAATGTACATGTGTGAAATCAATAATTAGAAATTTTATTAATATGATTTTATAATATTTACTTATGAAACGAAATTTATAACTAATTATAATAATTTTTTATTTTTATTTGTTTTGAGCAAACCCACGGTTCGATCTGCCTAACCCACAACCCACCTTGGATTAGTTTGGATTGAGGATTTTCAGTCCTCCGAGATGGTGGACCGATCGTCCCGTCCCACCAAATGGAGAGTTTTTGGCGGGCTGACTCGCCCCACTATGGATTGACTCATCTAACAGATATAGCCATAATTGCACGCTAGTATTGTTTACTATTGTGTAATTGCTAACTATTGTGTAATTGCTTATTTTCTTAAACTGTAAAGGTAATGTGTGAAAATATTTGGGGTTACATGTAAATGTTATGGCCAAAATACTTCTTGCACTAACGTCGCCGGGTTTGAATGTCAGAAAAAATAACGGATTTAGACGTGGTGAAGTTAGGCTTGAATTGAGCGACGTATCATTTTCTTTGCATGTGTTTACGATTATATTCTTACATGTCTTTACGTGTCTATATGTCCACTTGCTTTAAAGTCTTTGATAATTTTATATGTATATACAGGGGCCCTGTCTCGCAGGATGGGCAAGGTCCATGCCGAATTAAAAAAAATTATTATTGTTGACGTATGCTTCTGTCAGCTTGACTGAAAAGGAACAAGATGAGATCAGATCATAGAGTAGAGATCAGATGAGCTCAGTGATCAGATGAGTTCATGCTCAAATCAATTATTGAGATCGGATCGAAGTTAATGGTCAGATGAGTTCTATTGGCAGATCGATTGTCCGAAGAGTTTGGAGCTTGGCGCGAGGAAGCAGATCAAACTATGAGGACAGATCAATTGCATTGAGAAGTAGATGTGGTAGCGCTTAATTGTGTCACACCCAAATTACCCGACTCAATCAGATAAACAAATAATGCAGTAGTGTGAGTAGGGATCGTTCCCACGATGAAAGGTAAATTTAATGTGTTCTAAGTAAATAAAAAGGGGTTTTGAGATTTGAGATTAAATACTAAAAATTTAAGCAATTAAAAATTTAATAGTATCACTATCATGCAAGAATGAAAATTCAACTCGAGAAATCAATAAGAGACGAGACTTGGTATCGGTTGACTACACCCTTGATATTTGTTCATTCAATCATCGATTCCGTAAAAATAATTAATCCTATCAAATATTCATCATTGGAAAACTAATTCCTGTTTCACCTTAATTTTAGTTAATTAGAAACCAGCGTTCTAGATTAACCCTTACCAATAAATTAACCCGAATTCCAGCGATCTAGATTTAAATCTAAGGTAGCATTCAAACGAGTGAAACTGATAAAGCTAAACAACACAAACACCAACGGTTATATTTAGCCTAGTCAATAGTTGATCCTACGATTTAATAAATTCAACAGCTGAAAATATCAAACGTAGTTGCTTCGCAAATTAGTTGATTCAAACGATTACAGATTTGAATTCTAATTTAGCTATAGTTTGCATAGCAAAATCCTAAGATGGCAAATCCTAAAATCTCGCACACAAACATAAAATAAAACAGATCAAAAATCGATACTCAATAAGAATTAAACACTGAAAATCGAATCTCATGAATAAATTATATCAAGGTTTCGTCTCCCTCAACCAAGTATAAAAGTTAGAAAGAATTGAAGAAGAAACTAAATCTAAGAATTGAAAAGATAAACCCTAGCCTCCAGAGCGTTCTTCCACGTTCTAAGCCTCCCAATCTGATGATTGATGTGTAAAAATCGGAATCGAGACCTAATAAAAGTCTAGAGTCTAAAATAAAAGAGTTCCCAAAAATAAAAATTTTTCCCAAACAGACCCGCTCTCTCGGTAAAGATTGAATCTGCAACATTTTACCGATCGAGCGGCCAAAAAAGTATGAAAACAGTAGCTGGATAATTTTAGCTTGCTCGATCGGTAAGCGAGCTACTTTTTTCCAGCGAGCAGCGATTTTGAAAAATTCATAACTGGAGATCTAGCCGTCGGATTGAGCGAAAATTTGGACAGCTGCTTTAAAACATCTTGAAATTTATTCTGAACGGTGAAGATCGGATTTGGAGTTTTCTTAAATTACAAATGATTTTTGGATCATTGCTGCTCCGCAATTCTTCTCTTATCTCGGCTCTTTCTTCCATCTTTAGCTCCTTTTCTTCACTTTTCCTATATCAAATCACATACAAGGATTAGGAACTATAACATGAATTTAGCCAATAAAAATACACCTAATCATCACAAATTAACTCAATAAAACATAGGAAAATACTATCACATCAAGATAACTTATCGGGTTGGACCATGCTGACTTTATGATTGGGCAGTAAGTTGTTGACCTAAAGCCCAAGAAGAAAGTCGGTGTATTTCCTTATATAAGTAGATCAAAGCTACGATAACAGAAACAATAGAAAATCAAATTATTCAACCTCAAGAAAATATTTAAGAGAGAATAAAAGAGAGAATTTAGAGGACAAAACTGGGGCGTAGATTGTGACGGGAAAAATTCAAGCATAAAAAAACTTGAATTGTGTCTGTATCTAGCGTTAGAGTTTTCTGGTTTGAATTGTAATAAGCTCTGGTTTTGAGCTTGGATTTCTTCTGTTCGTGATTAATAATAGTGTTGTGTTGCTCTCCCGTGGACGTAGGTAAATTTCTTGCCGAACCACGTAAATATTTGTGTTGTTTAAATTTCTTTTGCGTGAGTTAGTTTTTGATCTGTGTGCGTTGGGATTTATATCTGATTGTTGGGATTGTGTTCTTGTTATTTCTGTCTATGGTTGTTGGTGAATATCTCGGAATATCATGTTTGTCCTGTTTGATTCCTAACAAGTGGCGCCGTCAGTGGAAAACTAAGCAAAGATGGTGAGATCAATGAAATTTGATACTGAGAAGTTTATTGGCAAGAACGATTTCTCGCTCTGGAGAATTAAGATGCGAGCAATCTTGATACATCAAGGATTGGTGGAAACCCTCAAGAATAAGGAGGAGATGTCCGAAGATATAAAGAAAAAAGATGAATTTCTCGAGAAAGCACATACTGCGATTATTCTCTGTCTGGGTGATAGACTTCTTCGAGAGGTGGCCAGAGAAGAATCCGCGGCAGCTGTGTGGCTTAATCTTGAGAATTTATACATGAAAAAATCTCTAGCTAACCATCTGTACATGAAACAGAGGTTGTATTCCTTTGTGATAAAGGATGAGAAGAATCTCGAAGACTAGATCGAAGAATTCACCAAGATATTGGATGACTTGAAGAATATTGAAGTAAAGCTTGAGGATGAAGATTAGACTTTGATACTTCTGAATGAACTTCCTAAAGCATATAAAAATTTCAAAGATGCTTTGTTCTATGGAAGAGAAAAGATGGTAACATTGGAGGAAATTATGTCTGCTATTAAATCCAAAGAACATCAAAGAAAGTCAAACACAAACACTGAATCACATGGAGAGGGTCTTATGGCAAGGGGTGGGAGTGAGAAGAGGAAATCCAATGAAAAATATAGGCCAAAATCCAGATCAAAGAGTCAAAGAAGATACCAGAACAGAAATTTGGGAAATATGAAGTGTTTTACATGTCATAGGACTGGACACCTTAGAAGAGATTGTCCAGAAAGGAAAGAAAAACAACAGAAAACACCCAAAAATGATGGTACTCTGGCCGTAGCTTCAGATGGATATGACTCAGCAGAAGTATTGGTGGTTTGTAAAGGTGATGTAAACCATGAATGGATACTGGATGCAGGATTCTCTTTCCACATGTGTCCTATAAGGTCCTGGTTTGAGAAGTTATAAGAATCTGAACATGGCATGGTACTGTTGGGGAATAATCAATCATGCAGGATAAATGGCTCTGGGAATATAATAATAAGTATCATGATGAGATCAACAGGGTACTCACTAATGTGAGGTATGTGCTCAAGTTGAAGAGAAACTTGATATCATTGGGAACACTTGATGCTCAGAGATATTCGTTTAAATAAGGAGCAGGAAGTCTCTCGGTGTCTAAAGGGCCTCTGATTGTTATGAAGGCAGTAAAAAGGAACCTCCTATATGTACTACAAGGTGAGACAGTCACAGGAAGTACAACAAGTGTTCAGGAACAGCAAGACAGAACCAAGCTATGGCATCTAAGGCTTGGACATGTAAGTGAGAAGGGATTACATGAGTTTTTTGAACAAGGTTTGTTAGTTGGAGACAAGATCGAATCACTAGAGTTATGTGATAGTTGTGCTCTTGGAAAATCTAAAAGAGTATCATTTGGTCAAGAAATTCACACAACTGAGAAACCATTGGCCTACATTCATTCAGATCTATGGGGTCCTTCTCGGACAGAAACTCATGGTGGAGGCAGGTACTTCATGTTTTTGATAGATGATTACTCAAAGAGAGTATGTATATTCATCTTAAAACTAAAGATGAAGCCTATGACAAATTCAGAGAATGACTGTTGGCAATTGAGAACAAAAGTGATCGAAGAGTTAAACATCTGAGAACAGATAATGGGCTGGAATACTTATCAGATAAGTTTGTTAAGCAATGTAAGGAGAAAGAAATTACCAGACACAGAATAATGGCAGGAACACCAAAACAAAATGGTCTGACAGAGAGAATGAATAGAACTCTTCTGGAAAGGGTTAGATGTATGTTGATCAATGCTTTCTTCCTAAGTCCTTTTGGGGAGAAGCACTATCTATTGCATGCTATTTGGTCAATAGGTTCCCATCCAGTGCAATTGGATTTAAGACTCCAATGGAAAAGTGGAGTGGGACACCTGCAGACTATTCAAACTTATGGGTATTCGGATGTCTTGCATATGTTCATCTGAAACAGGACACTTTGGAAGCAAGTGCAGTGAGATGTATATTCATTGGGTATCCGGATGGTGTGAAAGGGTATAAATTTTGGAACCTAAAATCAAGAGGTCCAAAATGTTTCAACACCAGATATTTAATGTTTGATGAGAGCAAACTGGGATATAAAATGAATATGGATGGAAAGGACAGTCAGATCAGTGAGAATCTCAAATTACCATTTGAGGTGGAGTCTTCTATGCTAGATAAAGAGTCAGAAGAGATGCAAGATGATAATGTGACATCACGTGATCCAAAAGAGGATTTGAGTACTTATAATCTTGCAAGAAATAGAACCAGAAGGGAGATCAGAGCTCCAAAGAGGTTTGGTGAAGCTGATATGGCTTGGTATGCACTTTCAGTAGCTGAGGAGGTGAAGTATTCAGAGCCGAATACATATGATGAAGCTATGGCAAGTAAACACAAATACAAGTGGATAGAAGTTATGAATGAAGAGATGAATTCACTTGAAAAGAATCAAATCTGAAAGTTAGTTGACAGACCAAAGCATCAGAAGACATTGGGGTGCAAGTGGATCTATAAACAGAAGGAAGTAACTCCTGATAAAGAACATATCAAGTATAAAGTCAGATTGGTTTCAAAGGGTTTTGTTCAGGTAGAAGGTATAGATTTTAATGAAGCCTATTCTCCAGTGGTGAAACATTATTCCATCCGGATTATGTTGGCACTGGTGAACAAGCTGGATCTGGAGCTTGAGCAGATGGATGTGAAAACTGCTTTTCTACACGGTGATTTGAAAGAAACCATCTACATGGAACAACCTAAGGGCTTCATGCATCAAAAAACATAGAATAAAGTCTGCTTACTGAGGAAATCATTGTATGGGTCCAAATAGAGTCCGAGGCAGTGGAACAGGAGGTTTGATGAGTTCATGATTGGTATTGGTTTTGTGAGAAGCCAATATTACAGATGTGTCTATCTGAAGAAGGATGAAGAGTAGGTTATCTTGTACCTATTGATTTATGTTGATGATATTTTGATTGCAAGAAAAAGTAGGGCAGAGATATCATCCTTGAAACAACAGCTCAACCAGAGTTTGAGATGAAATATTTAGGAGAAGCTAAGAGAATTTTTGGCATGGACATAATGAGAAATATAAAAATATAGATGATACATCTAAATCAAAAGATCTATTTGAGGAAATTAGTTCTAAAGTTTAACATGAATCAAGCAAAATCTTTCTTGACCCCTCTTGGATAGCATTTAAAGCTATCTGCGAGTCAGTCACCTGAAAGTGAGAAATACAAGATGAAGATGGCTTGTATTCCATATGCTAGTGGAGTTGAGAGTATGGTGTGTAGTAGGCCTGATCTGGCACATGCAATCAGTGTTGTGTCGAGATTTATGTGTAATCCTGGTAGATATCATTGGGAAGCTCTTAAATGGATTCTCGGATATCTCATAAATACTACTTGGTTTGGGTTAAAATTTGAGAAGCAGCAAGATGGCTTTGATCCGATAGTTGTCTATGTGGATGCAGATTTTGCTGGGAACTTAGACACGAGGAAGTCATTAACAGGGTATGTGTTCACCTTTTATGGCACATCGATCACTTGAAAGTCTAATCTACAGTCAGTGGTTGTCCTTTCTACCACTGAGACAGAATTCATAGCTGTCACTGAGGTCATAAAAAAAAGATTGTGGTTACAAAGGATGATAGCAGAGCTTGGTGTGAAACAAGATCAAGTTGTAGTACACTGTGACAATAAAAGTGCAATACAATTTAAAAAACACCAAGTCTATCATGAACGATCAAAACACATAGATGTGAAGATGCATTTCGTCAAAGATGTGATTGAAAAAGGAGAAGTAATCCTTGAGAAGATAGCATCAGAAAAAAAAAACCCTGCAGATGTTATGACGAAGTCACTGCCGTATGTTAAGTTCAAGAAATGTTTGTACTAAGTTAATGCGGTGATTGGAAATTAGACAAAGGAGGCTAATATGGAGAGCGACAGTCAAACTGAAAGAATCAAGGTGTATATTGTTGAAGTATGCTTCTGTCAGCTCGACTGGAAAGGAAAAAAATTAGATCAGATCAAATAGTAGAGATCAGATGAGCTCAGTGATCAGATGAGTTCATGGTCAGATCAATTACTGGGATCGGATTGAATTTGATGGTCAGATGAGTTCTGTTGGAAGATCGATTGTCCGAAGAGTTTGGAGCTTGGTTCGAGGAAGCAGATCAAACTATGAGGATAGATCAATTGCATTGAGAAGCAGATAACTTATCGCGTTGGACCATGTTGACTTTAAGATTGGGCCGTAAGTTGTTGACCTAAAGCCCAAGAAGAAAGTTGGTGTATTTCCTTATATAAGCAGATCAAAGCTACGATAACAAAAACAATAGAAAATAAAATTCTTCATCCTTCAGAAAATATTTGAGAGAGAAGAAAAGAGAGAATTCAGAGGAGAAAACTGGGGCATAGATTGTGACGGGAAGAATTCATTGATAAGAAAGCTTGAATTGTGTCTATATCTAGTGTTTAAGTTTTCTGGTTTGAATTGTAATAAGCACTGGTTTTGAGCTTGGATTTCTTCTGTTCGTGATTAATAAAAGTGTTGTGTTGCTCTCCCGTGGACGTAGGCAAATTTCTTGCCGAACCGCGTAAATACTTGTGTTGTTTAAATTGCTTTCACGTGAGTTGGTGTTTGATCTGTGTGCGTTGGGATTTATATCTGATTGTTTGGATTGTGTTCTTGTTATTGTTGTCTGTGGTTGTTGGTGAATATCTCGGAATATCATGTTTTTCCTGTTTGATTCCTAACAATTATATATATGTATTAATATTATAATTATTATATATTAGTGAGTGTAAATGAATTGTTGAAAATTTATTATATATGCATATATATAAATCGAAAAATACTCATGCACAATTTACAACAAATCTGTCTTTCAAACCAATATGTTAAATCTTCACTCCATTCGTCTTCATCACCTCTAATTTTGGTGTTGATATTCACGACCATCGCTCCCCATCGACCCTCCGTGATTAACGTTCCGAGCCTCAAGTTCTTAGCTTGAGTTATTCTAGCGATTTCTTCTCTATCTCTAGGAGTGTTAATATTTGACTTAGTGTTGTTCAATTTAATTTTGATTTCATGTTGGATATTAATATTTGATGTCAATTTCACGTAGGTGTTGAAAATTCGTGTATTAGAGGTACAAATTTCGAAATCATATTTTAAAAATTGAGACGTTTGCTGAATTAAATTTTGAATATCTAAATTATCTTCTTATAAAAATTAATACCTGAATTGTAGTAACTCAAGTAACATTTTATGGGATTAAAATGTTAAGCATGGTTAAAGCCTAAAGGGTTAAGAAAATCAAGTCACTTAACAGTTCATAACTAGGGGATGTAAATTCGGACCATCTAAAGAGATCTGATCAACCGAACTAGAGTTCCGAAACAGCGAACAGTTCAGACGATCGGAACGTGAGGTTAGAGCTTCCGAAGTATGGCTTTTTAGGTATCAAAAGTGTGGTGACATGTAGTAGTTCAAATGATCCAAACTGGGAGATCGGACCATCCCAACATAGATGTCCAGTGAGATGTCAAGACGTTGTTGACACGTCCGTGAATGCAGATTTCAGATGATCCAAACTAGGGATAGGATCTTACGATCATTGTCTATAAATACACCATAAAATTTCAGATGGTGATGTGTGTTTTGCAGGTGTGATTCTCGTATATTGTGTATTTTAGAGTGTTTATAGCATTATAATCGATTCTCGGTTGATAGCAAGGTGCTACTAGGATTTTAGCGGAGCTGTGCTCGAGTTGTAAAGCCTTCGACGGAAAATGTTTGATGAAGGATGCATGTATAGTCTTGGTTTGTTAGTAGCTATTGGGTGTAGCTATTAACTCAAAGAATTTCAGACAAGTAAATAGCAATATGGTGTTCACTTGATATATAGGCTTGGATTAAACCCTAATATACTCGACCTTTAGAGTAGAGGTACATAAGCACTAACCTAGATATCCAACTAAAATATGCATGCTTCTACGTTGAATTCTATGTTCCATGATATTCATGTTTTACTGCTTTGTCATATCCTGCATATGCATATTTCTTGTTAAGCCTGTATCTCCTTCGAGATAGCCATTCTAGTAGGGTCGCTTAAATATATATGTTTCAATATATGATCGGACACCGGAAGCTATCGTGATGACATGTACCGAGGCTACGGTGATTATTCGAGTGTGTGAGCTACCCAACGGATTTTTTCCTAGATGGTAATACTCAAACATAGTGCCTATTCCGATCAGGATTGATCTAGTTGACCAGTGTTCCCAGTCAGATCATTTGCATGCATCATATCGGTTTGTATACTCATACTTTACGTACTAGGCATTAGTCGCTCATGTCATTGGTGTTATCTTGGACATCTCATTAGACAGTGCATGTGTCAGGTTGGACGAGGTTGGAGGCTCAAGACAGGATTAGGATCGGAGCCAGTGACCGCTATTGGAGGTCATTCTATTTATTTTCATTGGGTGAGATTTAGTTTAATTGAAATGTCAACTAAATGAATAGTTCTTTCTTGATTGTTGATGTCAATCAACCAAAAATTTGTATGAGTGGAAGGAGGTAGACTGACAGACAGAACACAAAAGTAATGGCTCAACTATATAGTAAAAAACACAAGATATGTTTCTGGATGTTGAAAAATTGAGCAACTCCTACATCTCCCCTTCTTCCTCTTGGGAACCAGTATACACTAGAAGTTTTGAGTATTACAAGTAATTTTCAAGACCTCGATTCAGTTAGGACTTAACACTGCCTCGATTGAAACTCCTAGCACTCAACTGAATACAATTTACAGTATTCGACTTATTTAAAAATACAAAGATTACACTTGAATATTTAGCATAAGTTTATCCTAACTTGATCAGAACTGTAGCTATAAGAGTGTGCCTCTTTAGTATATCAGTTGTCGTAAAGACTTATGAATTTGTTAGTGCGACTGATTGCTTGAATGCATATAATGTCAAAGATCAAAAAGTTATTCATTAAACTGATCTTCAATGTATTTATAGGAAATTATCTCAACGGTCAAAAATATGTTCCTCACAAAAATATCTGTTGCCTTGTATGATAGTTCTTGTAGACAATTTCTGATAAATAATACAACTCTGCGTTATAGTGTACTGTTGTCATTTTTAAAAAAATAGCTAAATTCCAATTCTGAAGAATTCTGACTGTGCTCAGAATGTTTAGGAAGTGATACTTATGTTCTTGAATATCTCTGATATATGTCAGTTGTCCTTAACTACAATCGCAGTCAGTCAAGTTGAGCATCCTTGACTAGTCGAGAATAACTTCAAGTTACGGTTCAGTCAAGGTGCTATGTGCAGTTGTAGTTTTCAGTCATCAAATACTCGGCTATGTCCTAGTCTTGAGTTTCTTGAAAGTTTCAGCCATCTAGTCCAGTCGAGTAATTCCAGTTATTGTTTAAGGAATAGTTCACTAACTTCGATTGACTCGTCTAGTTGTGTATCTCCTTCGAGATGGTCTCCTCTAAACTGATCTCCTCTCGTGGCAGTGCTAGGAGTAGAAATCAAAACCTGTTTAGCTTAAGGTTTACACCGAGGTAATCTGAGCAGACATGACTTAAAATTGCGAGGCCAAGGTGCTCTACATAGAATGCATAGGAGCAGTCAAGAGATCCACTTTAGTGGAGATAGAGCCCACTTTGCGAATCCTATTCACATGGCTATTAGTCTATGATTGATCTGATCGGATAGCTAAAACATTGGAAGATATAACAGACAAACTTGCTTCAATGTTGTCTAGTGCCGAGTCAAGATCATGAAAAGACTCCTCATGTAAATCCTCATCAGTTAGATCAACAGTGGTTCTGGAAGGACCCGCCTTACCTGAACTAGACTTGGAGAGGTATTTTTTTCCTTTTTGCAAAAATACTTCAATAGATTCAACTTCCACGAAAAAAATTTCAATCTATGATTTTGGTGGCTTGATTGTTTCTGGTTCATTCGATTTTTTTCTTGCTCAGTTTTCTTATCAAGTTCAGACTCGTTTTCTTTCTCCACTTTTCAACGTGTTCATCCTCAGTTTGTTCAGATTTTGATTCTTCATGTGATTCAAGTTGTTACTCAGGCTCAGTTGCCTCCTTTTGTTTAACTTTGTCATTTTTTGTCTCTCGTTCCTCAGAATCTATAAAAAATTTCTATTTTCAGTCGTTTCCCTCTGTGTTTGTTCCTTTTCAACTTTTTTTGGTTCAGTCGTATGTGATAGTTCAACTTTAGTCTTCTCTTTTCCAACTTCAAATCCTTGTTCAATCTTCTGCTCAGTTTAATTCATCTAAGTGCTCAAGTTCTGTTTCAACTTCTAATCTCTGTAGATTGGTGGTCTAGTCAATTAGCTCTTTTGAAGTAGCTTCATCATCAATTTCCATTTCGATTATAGGCTCTTTTCTTTGCAAATAGGAGTTTCTCTCATATATGGTCTTTCTCTTCCTCTCAACTGGATTCTTTCCTTCTCGGCTGATCTTCTATTAGCATCGTTTCTCAACTGTTCTGCAGTCTTCTCGACTAGATGAGGTGATTCAAATTTTACTGCAGCTAAGGCATTGGTGATTGGGGCGGTCAACTGATCACCCTCTCTACTTTGCAACTCAAACTCGTAGGAGTTAGATCAGCAAATAAGTCGTGCAACTCCAGTTTTTTGAGGTCCTTGGATTCTCTCATTTCCATTTTCTTGACATCCCACTCCTTGGGAATTCCTCTCATCACCTTTAGAATGATCTATCGGTTTGGATAAGTCTGTCAAAGAATATCTAACTCGATGACTATGATGCCGACTCTTTCATCAAATTCAGTCATTGTTTCACCGGGATTCATTTTGATGTTGTCAAATTTTTGGGTGGTTATAGATAGCTTGTTTTCTTTTGTTTGTTCATTGTCTTCACAAAGTTGGATCAGCTTCTCCAAGGTTTTTTTGTCAGTTTTACACATTTTGATTTTGTTAAATGTGTTCTTGTCGAGAGTCTTGTATAGAATGTCCTTAGAAACATTATCCAAATTTTATTTCTTTTCTTCTGTTATACATTCACTTCTTGGATTTTCAATGGTCTGTGGTGCTCTACATGTCATAAATAGAGGTGTTAAATGGTCTAGGCCCATCGGGTTGGCCCGTCCCGCCATAAAAAATAGGTGGATTGGGTTGAAAATTTCTCAATCCGCCTAAAAGGTGGGTCTGTCTGCCTCGTCCTGCCTAATGGTGGATTGTGAGTTGACCCGCAAAATCCACCAAATTACATATGTAACGCCACGTTTTTATCTTAAATAAGTTTATTTGAGTTAATCGGAGATTACAGGGTTCACGAGCCGACTTGATTTTGATCAGGGTCCTTTTTTCAAATTTTGGAAATTTCAGGGACTTAAACGCAATTAATGGATTTTATATATTATCTTGTCTAGTTGACTTGGTCCATTCACTTCATCTCCTTCCCCATTCCTTCCTCCCCCATTGTAGCCGATTCCTTTTGCTTCCAAGCTTTGGGATTTCAGTCCGAGCTCGATCCAGCCGTTGGAAATTATTTTTGAAGGCAGTTTAGCGAAAACTGCAACGAGAGCTCCGTTTGACCGTAAGTATTTCTACGATCGGATACATTCTAGTTTTTGGATGTTGTTAGAATCGTTTGAGATTCGATTATGTTGTTCTCGATGGAGTTCTGATCGTTTATTATCCGTCAGTTTTGAATAAAAACGACGTTCGGATTTGTTATGATTTTTGGAAGCCATTTTCAAAAACTTGGATTTTGAGATTGGTGGGTTTGCCTTGTTATTGTTGTTTTGGGCATTGATATGAGGTTATATCGTTATTGAACTGCTGTCTGCATTTCCGGTTTGTTCAATTTTTAGCCGTTATGCCGTCGGTTTGAGTTTTGGGATTTCGAACCATTTTTGAGTTGTTGAACTTGGCTTGTAAGTTGATCATGGTTATTTATCTTTGATTTGTATCTGAACAGATTCGTTTGGAGTTTGTCAAGCCCAGGGTTAACAGCATTTGTTCGTTTCAGAGATTTGGACGAAGAACGGTATAGAGAATTACCTTGAGCCTTGTTGTTGTTTAGATTGGTTAGACTTTGATACAATCTTTTGTTGTAGCTTCCCAGAAGTTGGAACTACTGCCTTGAAAGGTAAAAGCAGTCATCGATAGCGGGATAGCATACTCGGGACAGTTGGTTCTCGAGTTTCCCTTAAAAGCACATACTTGCATCTACACTTGTTCTAGCATGAGGAACTTGTGTCTTGTTGATTTGCTTGAGCTTTTATTATATGGCTATGTTTTATGTTCGGTTATGCATTCATCTTGAGCCAACTTTGATTTCAGTGGGCAGAATAGCCCTTTTTGTTTAGACGTTTGGGAACTATAATTGAGTGGCCTAGGTCGTAGTCGTTTCTCCTAGTGCTAGCATACTCATTATAGTTGCTCAAAGTCTAGAGGAGTGGGATACATGGCACCACCTCGATTGGGAGAGTCGGTGAGTCGTTACGTGATCTTATCCTCGGGATCCCAAAAGCACAACAGCAATCCCACGTTTATTAGATTTGATATCCCGATTTAAAGACATGCATTTCATTTCATTGTTATTGATTACGTTGTTGTCTTGAAAACATGTTTATTGTTGTATTACTTGATATGTTGCTATTATTGGGATTATCACTCTCACCGGTTATCCGGCTGTTGCTTTGTTTTGTATGTGTACTTGGCAACAGGTGGGTCAGGAACAAGTCAGAAGAGGCATGGTTAGCTTCGAGGGAAAGATGTAGAAGTGAGACTAGGTTTAGAAGTCGATTTCAACATGCCAATCTAGTTTATGTTAGAACATGTCTAGCTATCGAACTTCATCGTTATATTGTTGTTGCATGTTCCCGACTTTGGTTTGGTTGTTGAACTCCAGAACTCATGTTTTAAAGTGAGGAATCAAGTTTGTAACGCATGTTTATGTTTTGAAGTATTGTATGGCTTGATGTTTTTGTTTTTGGTGAGTTCTAGCACCGGAGCAGCCAGGTAGGCGCGCCCGCGCACCTGCGCCCCTTCCCGGGCAGGGCGTCATGCGCGGCCGCGCATGAGCCAGGGCGCCGTGCGCGGCCGCGCCTCATCCCTGTTAGAAAAAAAAAATGTCTTGGCCTTTCCTTGCTTGTTAGTTAGTTTACTCCTTTATTAGATGTTTAGAACCGAGGTCTCACATTAAGTGGTATCAGAGCCGTTAAGATTCTTGGTCGAACTAGAGTGAGCGGGGTAGATCGAGTCTGCGTGTATTGGCTCCTCGCATGTGTTTGAATTATTTAACTGTGTACTTAATTCCATGCGAGCATGCTTTATTATTGAGAATTATTGAATTACATGGTTATGTGATTTAATTTATAAAGCATGATCTACTTGAGATATAATTGTTTCTGTTATCGACTAGTATCTGGTATTCCAAGTGGTTGTAAGGGCACTGATTGTAGCGATTGAGATATCTCGTGTCCTAACCTTTGATTATCAGATGGGTCCTCGTCGAGTGATAAACAAAAACATACCGCCAGTTATCCCTACAACTGAGCAAGATAGTACTGAAACGGTTGAGATGGATGCTACAGCGACGCCTATGGAAACCTTGCTGAATAGGTTTCAGTCGTTCAATCCGCAATTGTTGTTGGGTTCAGAAAATCCAGTTGACTGTGCGAGTTGGTTGGATGATATTGATCAGCTGTTCGATTCCATTGATTACACAGATGACCGCAAAATCAGGTTAGCCATTCATCAGCTACGTGGGGGTCCTAAGAGCTGGTGAATCATGACAAAGAAAGCAATGGAGAGTAGAGGTACGGAAGTTACTTGGACTCTTTTTAAATCTGAATTTTATAAGCGGTTTTTCCCTATCTCGTATCGCAAAGATAAGGGAGCAGAGTTTGCCAATCTGAGGCAAGGGAATCTGAACATTGAAGAGTACGTAGCCAAGTTTGATAGTCTGTTGCGTTTCGCACCGCTAATTGCCGGAGATGAGGAAGTAAAGGCCGGTCAGTTTATCAATGGTTTGAACCCCGACGTCTTCACGTTGGTGAACACCAACAGGCCTAACAACTTTGCGG
The DNA here is from genome assembly GCF_033568475.1 of Henckelia pumila. NCBI lineage: Eukaryota > Viridiplantae > Streptophyta > Magnoliopsida > Lamiales > Gesneriaceae > Henckelia > Henckelia pumila. Next base: position 123,878,047 of record NC_133122.1, on the reverse strand, counting down.
ATGCCATGAATCACGCAAAGGGAGCAGAAGCAGGCTTGTGGAGGCAAAGAGGTAATCAAGTGGCACCTCAGTAGCAGAGGCAGTATCAGAATCAACCATCTCAATATCAGAATCAGCCACCTCAGCATCATAACCAACAGCAGAGGTATGAAGGTGGAAGCAGTGGGGGAAACAGAAGGGATCAGTTTAAGGAAAGAGGGAAACAGTTTAAGAGGCAGGGGAACTGTTCTTCTAGTTCCAGTGGTTCGAAGCAATTCGGTTCAGGACAGAGTTCTGGATCATCATCCTTGTACTGCAGAAAGTGCGGGGGAAGACACTCATCGGATCAGTGTGTGGGAGTCTTCGGTAATTGTAACACCTGTCAGCAACCGGGACACTTCTCTAAGGTGTGGCCTCAGCATTTTAGAGATCGAGCTCAGAGTGGGAGTTCATCTCGACCTAGAGCTCAGCCTGAGAGACATTCTTCTGCAGTTCACTCTTTCCAGCCCCAGCAGAAGAACAGATAGGGAGGTAACCCTACTGCAAACCAGCCCCCGAGACAGCAGACACGAGTTTTTGCCTTGACAGAGGATCAGGCTCAGGCAGCACCTGATGATGTTATAGCAGATAACTATTCAATTTTTGGTCATTCTGCTCATGTTTTGATAGATACAGGTGCTTCCCATTCCTTTATCTCCGAGAAATTTATGTTATTGCATGCTTTGCCTAATGAGTTGTTGCCTACAGTAGTAGCTGTTACTTCACCTTTGGATGGAGGAATTGTTTCTGTCAGATTATTCAGGAACTGTGAACTGTGTTTTGAAGGAAATATGTTAGAATTCGACTGTATTGTACTTGGACTGTCAGATTTTGATTGTATTGTCAGTATAGATGCTTTAACCAAGTACAGGGCAACCGTCGATTGTTTTCTGAAAGTTGTCAGGTTCAGACCTGAAATGGCAGACGAGTGGAAATTCTTTGGTAAGGGTTCTCGATCTAGAATTTCTTTGATTTCAGTGTTATCTATGACTCATTTGCTACAGAAAGGTGCAGAAGGATTTTTGGTGTATGCAGTTGATGTACTGAAATCTAGCCCAGCTTTGGTAGATTTACTAGTGGTTAGAGAATTTGCTGATATGTTCCCGGAAGATGTTCCTGGTTTGCCAACTATTCGAGAAATCGAATTCAGTATTGACTTAGTGCCAGGTACTCAACCTATTTCAAAAGCTCCTTATCGTATGGAACTTATTGAATTGAGAGAGTTGAAGGAGCAGCTTGAGGATTTGATTGCCAAGGGATACATCAGACCTAGTGTATTGCCTTGGGGTGCTCCTGTGCTTTTTGTTCGAAAGAAGGATGGTTCTATGCGGCTCTGTATCGACTACCGCCAATTGAATCAGGCTACAGTTAAGAACAGGTATCCTTTACCCCGAATAGATGACCTTTTTGATCAACTGCAGGGTTCTTCTGTCTACTCTAAGAATGATCTAAGGTCAGGTTATCACCAGTTGAGAGTGCGAGAGGAAGACGTTCCTAAGACCGCATTCAGAACGAGGTATGGTCATTTCGAGCTTATAGTCAAGCCGTTCGGTTTGACTAACGCTCCAGCGGTTTTTATGGGTTTGATGAACCGTATCTTTCAGCATTATTTATATGAGTTCGTCATTATCTTTAACGATGATATTCTTAACTACTCAAAGAACCGTACTGACCATGTAGAGCACTTGAGGACCGTATTGCAGATTTTGCGAGTTGAGCAGTTGTTTGCAAAGCTGTCTAAGTGTGAATTCTGGTTAAATCGAGTTGTCTTTCTCGGTCATATTATTTCTGAAGATAGGATTTCTGTCGATCCCAGCAAGATTGAAGCGGTTATGAATTGGCCTAGACCTACTTCAGTGCTGGAGATCCGAAGCTTCATGGGTTTAGCTGGTTATTACCGTCGTTTCATCGAGGGTTTCTCGTCTATTTCCAAGCCAATTACCCAGCTGACTCAGAAGAACGCGCCTTTTGTTTGGACTCCAGATTGTGAGGCTAGCTTTGTTGATCTGAAGAGGAGACTGACCAGTGCTCCAATTCTTTCTATTCCGAAGGGTACTGGAGGTTTCACAGTCTATTGTGATGCTTCTAACCGAGGCTTGGGTTGTGTTCTTATGCAGCATAAGCATGTGATAGCGTATGCATCGAGGCAGCTGAAACCACACGAGACTCGTTATCCGGTTCATGATCTAGAACTAGCTGCGATTGTATTTGCTCTGAAGATCTGGCATCACTATCTTTTTGGTGAGCATTTCGAGATCTTTTCTGATCATAAGAGTCTTAAGTACTTGTTTTCACAGGCAGAGCTGAATATGAGACAGAGAAGATGGCTGGACTTGTTGAAGGATTTCGACTACGAAATCAAGTATTATCCGAGAAAGTCGAATGCAGTTGCAGATGCCTTGAGCCGAAAGTTATGTTCTTTATCTCTTTCTACTATTGGTGTTTCTCAGTTGATCGATGATTGTTGCACTTCTGGTTTAGATTTTGAAACAGATAGGGAGACTATCAGAGTGTTTGCTATTCAAGCCGAGCCGGAGTTGTTTGTTGCAATCAGAGAAGCACAGAAGTCTGAGCCGAGCATTCAGATTTCAGTAGAGAAAGTCAGATCGGGTCATCAGTCTGAATTCCAGGTTAGAAATGATATTTTTCTTGTGAATAACCGTATTGTTGTGCCTGATATTTCGGAGTTGAGACAGCGTATTCTCCGAGAGGCTCATTGCAGTCGGTTCAGTGTTCATCCTGGAGGTCGTAAGATAACGATTTGAAGATTCAGTTCTGGTGGAAGAGAATGAAGAGCGACGTAGCGAGGTTTGTATCTCGGTGTTTGAATTGTCAGCAGGTGAAAGCAGAGCGGAAGCGACCAGGAGGTCTGTTGCACAGTCTATCTGTTCCTGAATGGAAATTGGATCACATTTCTATGGATTTTGTCACGAAGCTACCACGATCCATTCGAGGATGCAATGCTATTTGGGTAGTGATCGACCGATTGACGAAGTCTGCTTGTTTTATTCTGTACAGGATGATGTATCGTCATGATCAGATGGCTGAGTTGTATGTTAGCAATGTTGTGAGATTGCATGGGGTGCCGAAGTCGATCGTTTCGGACAGAGACCCTAGATTCACTTCGCACTTCTGGGATAGTCTTCAGGAGGCACTTGGTACTCGATTACATCTGAGTACAGCTTATCATCCGCAGACAGATGGATAGTCAGAGCGGACTATTCAGACGTTAGAGGATATGCTGCGAGCGGTAGTGCTAGACTTTGGCACTAGTTGGCAGGATTCTTTGCCTCTTGTCGAGTTTTCTTACAACAACAGCTTCCAAGCGAGTATCGGTATGACGCCTTTTGAGGTATTGTATGGTAAGAAATTCCGATCTCCGCTGTTTTGGGATGATTTGTCCGAGTCACCAGATTTGGGGCCGGATATGCTTCGAGATATGGCAGAGCAGGTTAAGATCATTCAGACCAGAATGAACTCAGCTCAAGATAGACAGGCGAAGTATGCGAATGTCAGGCGTAGACCTCTGAGTTTTGATCAGGGAGACCGAGTCTTTCTGAAGATTTCACCTTTCAGAGGCACTGTTAGATTTGGGAAGAGATGAAAGTTATCTCCGAGATTCATCGGTCCGTATGAGATTCTCGAGAAGATAGGCGATCTTGCCTACAGACTTGCACTTCCTCCATCTTTATCTGGTATTCACTACGTTTTTCACGTCTCTATGCTGCGAAAGTATCATCCAGATCCTTCTCATATCCTTCAGCCTGATGAATCCGAGTTAGACGAGACTTTGAGCTATTTTGAACGACCGATTCAGATCCTTGATCGAAAAGAAAAGCAACTCAGAACCAAGTTGATTCCATTGGTGAAAGTGCAGTGGAGCCGTCACGGAGTCAAGGAAGCGACTTGGGAGACAGAGTCTGACATGAGACATCGTTTTCCAGAGTTATTCGGATGACGTGAGTTCTTCTTACTGTCTGTAGTTTTTTATTCTATCTAATGAGTTGTGGTTCTCGTTGATTTCGAGGACGAAATCTTTTCTTAGTGAGGGAGAATTGTAACGCCCCGTTTTTATCTTAAATAAGTTTATTTGAGTTAATCGGAGATTACAGGGTTCACGAGCCGACTTGATTTTGATCAGGGTCCTTTTTGCAAATTTTGGAAATTTCAAGGACTTAAACGCAATTAATGGATTTTATATATTATCTTGTCTAGTTGACTTGGTCCATTCACTTCATCTCCTTCCCCATTCCTTCCTCCTCCATTGTAGACGATTCCTTTTGCTTCCAAGCTTTGGGATTTCAGTCCGAGCTCGATCCAGCCGTTGGAAATTATTTTCTGAAGCCAGTTTAGCGATCACTGCAACGAGAGCTCCGTTTTACCGTAAGTATTTCTCCGATCGGATACATTATAGTTTTTGGATGTTGTTAGAATCGTTTGAAATTTGAGTATGTTGTTCTCGACGGAGTTCTGATCGTTTATTATCTGTCAGTTTTGAATTAGAACGACGTTCGGATTTGTTATGTTTTTTGGAAGCCATTTTCGAAAACTTGGATTTTGAGATTGGTGGGTTTGCCTTGTTATTGTTGTTTTGGGCATTGATATGAGGTTATATCGTTATTGAACTGCTGTCTGCGTTTCCGGTTTGTTCAGTTTTTAGCCGTTATGCCGTCGGTTTGAGTTTTGGGATTTCGAACCGTTTTTGAGTTGTTGAACTTGGCTTGTAAGTTGATCATGGTTATTGATCTTTGATTTGTATCTGAACAGATTCATTTGGAGTTTGTCAAGCCCAGGGTTAACAGCATTTGTTCGTTTCAGAGATTTGGACGAAGAACGGTATAGAGAATTACCTTGAGCCTTGTTGTTGTTTAGATTGGTTAGACTTTGATACAATCTTTTGTTGTAGCTTCCCAGAAGTTGGAACTATTGCCTTGAAAGGTAAAAGCAGTGATCGATAGCGGGATAGCATACTCGGGACAGTTGGTTCTCGAGTTTTCCTTAAAAGCACATACTTGCATCTACACTTGTTCTAGCATGAGGAACTTGTGTCTTGTTGATTTGCTTGAGCTTTTATTATATGGCTATGTTTTATGTTCGGTTATGCATTCATCTTGAGCCAACTTTGATTTCAGCGGGCAGAATAGCCCTTTTTCTTTAGACGTTTGGGAACTATAATTGAGTGGCCTAGGTCGTAGTCATTTCGCCTAGTGCTAGCATACTCATTATAGTTGCTCAAAGTCTAGAGGAGTGGGATACGTGGCACCACCTCGATTGGGAGAGTCGGTGAGTCATTACGTGATCTCATCCTCGGGATTCCAAAAGCACAGCAGCAATCCCTCGTTTATCAGATTTGATATCCCGGTTTAAAGACATGCATTTCATTTCATTGTTATTGATTACGTTGTTGTCTTGAAAGCATGTTTATTGTTGTATTACTTGATATGTTGCTTTTACTGGGATTATCATTCTCACTGGTTATCCGGCTGTTGCTTTGTTTTGTATGTGTACTTGGTAACAGGTGGGTCAGGAACAAGTCAGAAGAGGTATGGTTAGCTTCGAGGGAAAGATGCAGAAGTGAGACTCGGTTTAGAAGTCGATTTCTGCATGCCAATCTAGTTTATGTTAGAACATGTCTAGCTATCGAACTTCATCATTATATTGTTGTTGCATGTTCCCGACTTTGGTTTGGTTGTTGAACTCCAGAACTCATGTTTTAAAGTGAGGAATCAAGTTTGTAACGCATGTTTATGTTTTGAAGTATTGTATGGCTTGATGTTTTTGTTTTTGGTGAGTTCTAGCACCGGAGCAGCCAGGGAGGCACGCCCGCGCATGCGCCCGCGCGCCTGCGCCCCTTCCCAGGAAGGGCGTCATGCATGCCCGCGCCTCGGAATGGCGCGACCGCGCATGAGCCAGGGCGCCGTGCGCGGCCGCGCCTGATGAGGAGCGGCCGCACGGGCCCTGTTAGAAAAAAAAATGTCTTGGCCTTTCCTTGCTTGTTAGTTAGTTTACTCCTTTATTAGATGTTTAGAACCGAACTCTCACAACACATAAGCCCGCCGAGTTGGCCCGCCCCACCACCTAAAATAGGTGGGTTGGGTTGCTGATTTTCCAACCCACCTTAAAGGTATGCCAACTTGCCCCGCCCCCCTTGGTGGAAGGTTTCGACAGGTTATGGGCTGGCCCATCCCACCAGCCCCTTTTGACACCTATGAAAGAGTTGATGCCCCGCTAGCCAAGTTGTGGCTAAGGGCTTTGAGAGTCTCTTATTGTAAACAATCTTTGTTTAATATAATTTACATTCATTAATGGTATTTTTTTTATCTTTCTTCATAATGTTATATTGTGATATACTGTTGTTGTTTTGATAAAGACCTTGAATATACTATAGTGTAAGTAAGATGAGATAGTGAATAAAGAGAGATCACTATCATGAAACACATCTTATAGTCGCTGTATATTCTAAACAGTTCCTAGTCAATTGAGTCGTTCGCAAATAAGGATAAGGATCGCTCGAGATTGAGACTTGCATTTGCAATGTCGAGTACCAAGTTTCATTGGTATGGAACATAGAGATGTTCAAAGCATGCAAATGGATATTCATATGATGGATGATCGAACTACCCTATTCGGACTTTCCAAGTTGTTATCATTAATTGAGTGGATAAGTCTGCGGTTTTGGTTGTACATCATTAGTCCTTACTACTTGAAACATCATGGAGACTCTATATGCTAGTACTGTACTTTGACTCGTTTACCGACTCTATGAGGGTCATCAGGTGTCGAGATTGGGTACATTTACGACACATATAGGATTCGATGCTTTGTTGTCAAGGATTCACCACACGCTTGCGAGTGTGGATATCTTATGCGATCTGAGAAGATATTAGTGTGACAAATCTCTGGCCAGAGTACTCGATGTGATTTAGGTTAGTTGGTTTCCTAGTAGCACATGCGATGTCACTATTTGATCTTCAAGATGCATTGTATAGTTATCGAATCTCGAACGATTCTCGATGTACCAATGGTTGTTGATTCGATCGGGATATATGGATGAAGGGACCGTACTGTACGCTAATAAAAACCTACTGGTTCTTGCAGGCACTATCAGTGATACCTAGGGAATCATGGGGCGATGTTGCTAGGCGCTCTTACCATGATTCGATGGATAAGTCGGAAATTATTGTTCCGAGTCACAAGGAGTTGTGAGCCCACGGCTAGCTGTATCCCTGAACCATTAAGGGTCACACAAGTAACGGATTACTAAACCCCGTTGAGATAGTTAAATTAAAAGAGTTAAATTTAATGAAAGAGAAGTTGGACTTCTTAACTAAAGGGAGTGAAATTTCCTAAAATGACATAAGGATGGACATTTTTGGAAATCACTGAATTCCGATTTAGAAAAATTATCTTGACTTTAAAAGGTGCAGAAATGATTTTTGTGCACATTGGTAAAATCAGTTTATCAATCGGAGTCATGATGAATTTTATATTAATTTCTATAATAAAGGGCTTGGCTTGTTGGACTTAAGTTATGGATTATGGGCCCTAAGGAGTTAGAGTCCTAATAGAGATATAACTTAATACAGTCTAGAAATTATATATAAAAATATATGTGTAGTGTTCGAAAATTAATAGAAGATTCATCTTGGAGTTTTCGAAAAACAAACTAAATATTCTAAGGGGATTTTCGAAATCCTCTACTCCTTTTTGAGAAAATTCATTCTGTGATTTTTATGAAAAATTACATTCTGAATTGACAGATCAAATCTGTTTAATCTCTTCGATAAACATCTGATTGATTTCTAGTGCAATCAATCAGAAGGTTTTAGTTTTCTGTTCGTGGACCTAATTCCGGAGATTGATCAAGCGAGTCATCGGTTCCCGGGATTTACAACAAGAGCAGATTAAATCTGTTGGAGTCCACTAATCAAGCCATTGCTTGAAGAGGTAAAATATTAATTATTATTATTATTATTATTTTACTTGCATAATTTAATCGTTAGGATTTGATATCCATGATATGAAATTGTTCCATATAAAATTTTTAAACTTCCGCTGCACCGAGTATCAGATCGATTTGATCGTGAGAGCGACACGTGTAACAACAGTGGCGTCGGAGCCAGGTTGCTCTCGGATCAAACGATTAAATTAATCGATTGTATAAAATTTTTAGCTTCGGGTTTTGGAAACAAAACGAAATTTTTTAAATTAAAATTTTTAAAGGAAACAAGGGCATCACGGGCAGCGATCATCGCTGCCCAATCGCTGCCCAGAGCAGCGACGAGCTACCCACCTCCACGTGGGCAGTCCTGTCCCACGTGGAGGCGGGGCTTCCCAGGAATGTCCCGGGCAGCCCGAAAAATAAAATTTGATTTTTATTGGAATTTAAAATTTTTGAAATTTTAGTTTTTGGTCCGATCGAAAATTGTTTTTGATTAGTCCACGAGGCATCGGATCAAATTGTTTGAGTCCGAAATTTTTAAAATTGATTTTTGGATAAATTTGAATTTTTGGAAAATTTGTAAATTTTATCCGTTAAATTAGATTTTATAAAATTAATTATTTTGATACAATTGATGATAAGATATGATCTTATGAGAATAGTAGATAAATTTTATTTTATCTTTTTTAATTATGATGTCATTGCATGTTATCCAATTATTTAATTATTGAATTAATTATTGGATAAGAGGATGATCGATTGCCATGACCAATATTGTAGGTGTATGTTAGGTTGTTTACATTTGGTTTTATTGTTGTTGGGTTTTATTAATGGGCTTGGTTTATGGCCCAATTTGAATTGTCATTTGTAATAAAAAGTGGGCCTGGTTTATGGCCCGTTCCCACCCTTAAATATGTATCCCCTACTTGCCATCGAAATTTATTGTAAATTTATTAGACGTAGTGGGAGATAAAGATTTGAAGACAATAGTGGGCCCATCAGACAATAAAGACCGAAGAAATGTAAATTGCAAGCTCAATGTAATAGGATTGCATTGCATACCTGCATATCACCTAGGATTGGACTTAGACTCGTGATTGGCAACCACGGGTCGATTAGTTATTGGGGTCGATCATCCTTTAAATAATATATGATATTATTGTTGTATGCATGTTTAGACTAAATTATATGAATCCCGCAAGCATACAAATACTAAATGATGAGACAGTTTTCAAAATTAAAAATTCCTCATTTTAAATATGATTTAAAATTGATATCAAGATAAATAAAGGGAATTTAAATATTATTTAAATGTTCCTACCTTCCATCAACGATCAATGTATGAGATGCTACCCGCGGGCACGGTCCGGCTCATATTATTGGGGGGGCCCGTTCGTCGAAAAGCTGTACATTGGATCGACACAAGTTGTAAGTTGGGTGGAACTCCCATGGGATTGGCTCATATTATTGGGGATCCACATGGCGACCGTCCATCACAACTTAATATTGATGGGTTATCTTGACATGTCACAATAAACGGCGTCATATTATTGGGCCCTTATTGGACATGAGGTAAAAAAACATGGGGATTGCTTTGGAACAATTGGGCTCTACCTTTTGAAAATTATGGTTGACTGATATTATTCGGGACTATAGTTTGTCAATTGGACTCCATGTTCCCACTAAGGAAACAAGTTTCCCGTTTTCACTAGAGGATAGTGAAATCGATAAAATAGTGGGAGTGAAATTCATAAAATTAAATCTCGCCATATTTTATGTCTTAGTAAATTAATTAAACAATCACTGATTATTGTCTGTTTCTTTTCAGTATTTCATTACAATGAATTCGCGCTCAATCCACTATACTCAATTCTCAAACAAAACAAATTGTCTGGCGCAAACTATACGGAATGATTCCGTAAATTAAAGATTGTTCTAAACTCGGAGAGAATTTTCTACGTGTTAGAAAAGAATCCTCCAAAGGAAGCACCGGCTAATATAAGTCCGGAAGAATTGGCAAAACTTGATCAATGGTGGGACCATGATATCAAGGAGATTTGAGGATGCCGTGAATGCTGTTAACATACACATGCACCTCAAGGAACTTTTTGGAGCTCAGTCAAGGTCGAAGAGGTATGCCACCATCAAAGAGCTCATGACATGCCGCATGCGAGATGAGACTTCTGTCCGTGAGCATGGGTACACATGATTAGGCTAATTGAGAAGTTGGTAACACTCGATTTGACATTGGAGCATGAATTGAATACGAACTTATTGCTTCTTTCACTTCCTTCGTCGTTTGACGGATTTGTGGTGAACTTCAATATGAACAAGATAGAGGCCACCCTTGAAGAGATGGTCAATATGCTTGTGTCTTATGAGGCCACATTAAAGAAGGAAAAACCGGTACTCTTGGTTCGCTCCTCTTCTTACTCCAAGAAGGGGCCAAGTCGAAAGGGTAAGAAACGTTCTGCCCCACCCAAGAAAATTTTACCAAAGAAGAAGGGCAAGACAAAAGCTTCAAAAGTGAACATATCTGGAGATGTTTGCCATCACTGCAAGAAGTCCGGTCATTGGAAACGTAACTGCAAGGAATACCTCGAGCAGTTGCAAACTGCAAAGGGTATGTTTTACATTGAAATAAATGTTTCACTTAATACTACTTTTTGGGTATTGGATACCGGATGTGGATCTCACATTTGCAATGATTTGCAGGTGATGACAAGAAGTCGTAAGCTTAGGATGGGTGAGACCCAACTGAGGCTCGGAAATGGTTCCAGAGTTGAAGCCAAAGCAGTGGGAGACGTTTATTTAGTTTTGCAGAACGATTTTAAGTTACTTTTAAGAGATGTTTTATTTGTGCCAGATTTGATTAAAAACATTATTTCTGTTTCTATGCTTGATAGAGATGGTTTTTCTTGCAATTTTGTGAATGGGATTTGCAATATTTACAAGAATGAATGTTTAATTGGAAATGGACAACTTGAAAACGATCTATATAACTTAAAATTAAAAGACGTTCCAATTAATTATGTTGATAAACCGGTAACAACAAATAAAAGAAAAAACGATAGTCAAAACCCAGCAAACCTTTGGCATGCTAGGCTAGGTCACATTTCCTCACGGAGGATTAACAAGCTAGTGGGAGAGGGCATGTTTGATATGTTTGATATTAACTCTCTACCTACTTGTGAGTCCTGCCTAAAAGGAAAAATGACTAAATCTCCTTTTAAAGGAAAACCAGAGCGTAGTCAAAATCTGTTGGATTTGATCCATACAGATGTTTGTGGTCCATTTAGTATTGGTACTAAATTTGGACATACCTACTTCATTACCTTTACTGATGATTTTTCTATGTATGGGTATTTATATTTGATGAAATATAAGTCTGAAGCATTTGAAAAGTTCAAAGAATTCAAAGCTGAAGTAGAGAACAAACTAGGAAAAAGTATTAAAGCACTTCGATCGGATCGAGGTGGAGAATACTTAAGTACCGAGTTTTTGGACTATCTAAAAGAGAATGGGATTCTCTCTCAGTGGACTCCTCCTATGACACCTTAACTTAATGGTGTTTCGAAGCATCGCAATCGAACTTTGTTGGACATGGTTCGATCTATGATGAGCTTTACTGAGCTCCCACCTTCGTTTTGGGGCTATGCGCTTGAAACAGCGGTACATTGTTGAACAATGTCCACACTAAAGCAGTAGATAAAACTTCATACGAGTTATGGAATGGCAAAGCTCCTAAGTATTTGTACTTAAGGATTTGGGGATGTCCTGCTTACGTGAAGCAGACAGTGGGAGATAAGTTGGATAGTCGATCCACCTTATGTTATTTTGTAGGATATCCAAAAAATTCAATCGGATATTATTTCTATCATCCTAATGAAACAAAAGTGTTTGTTTCGAGGAATGCCACCTTCATGGAGAAGGAGTTCTTACTTGATAAGAAAGGCAAGATGATGGAACTCGAAGAAATTCGAGAAGAACCAGAGATACAAAATAACGATCCCACACCTGAGGAACCATTAAACGACACGCCTCTTTCTAGAAGATCCGAGAAGATTTCTAGACCTCCTATTCGATATGGTCTGCTTCTTGAAGGGGATCAAAATGAACCCGACATTGGATGTGATCCAAGAAACTTCAAGGAATCAATTTCTAATGCAGATTCGAATTTATGGCTTGAAGCTATGTAGTCGGAAATAGACTTGATGCATACAAACCAAGTTTGGTCTTTAGTAGATCTTCCCGATAAATTATTCCAATAGGGTGTAAATGGATCTACAAGAGAAAACTTGGGCCTGATGGTAAGGTACTGACCTACAAGGCACGATTGGTAGCAAAAGGTTATACTCAAAGACAAGGAGTTGACTATGATGAAACTTTTTCACCAGTCGCAATGTTCAAGTCCATAAGAATCCTTATTGCCATAGCAGCTTGGTATGACTATGAGATATGGCAAATGGATGTAAAGACTGCATTTCTTAATGCAAACATTAAGGAAAAAATCTATATGATGCAGCCCGAGGGATTCACATCCATGGGAAGCGAGTATAAGGTATGCAAGCTTCAGAGATCAATTTATGGTCTCAAACAGACATCAAGAAGTTGGAACCAGAAATTTGATGAAACAATAAAGGATTTTGGTTTCATCAAGAACCTGGAGGAACCATGCTTGTACAAGAAAGTAGTTAAGGATGTCGTGACATTCTTAGTACTTTATGTTGATGACATCCTACTCATTGGGAATGATGTAGGGATGTTGCAGTCAACAAAGATATGGTTATCAGGTAGATTCTCGATGAAGGATTTGGGTGAGGCGTCCTATATTCTAGGAATACAGATCTATAGAGATAGATCTAAGAGAATGATAGGACTCACTCAAGCAACCTACATCAACACCATATTGAAAAGGTTTTCTATGGATGAGTCCAAGAGAGGACATCTACCTATGTGTCATGGAGTTTCTCTATCCAAGTCTATGTCTCCCAAGATTGACGAAGAGATAGAGAAAATGACACACATACCATATGCATCAGCCATAGGTAGTATCATGTATGGGATGATATCTACCAGAACGGATGTAGCCTTTGCTCTGAGTGTCACGAGCAGATATCAGGCCAATCCCGGTCAAATGCATTGGAAAGCTGTGAAGGATATTCTAAAATTACTTGAGAAGGACTAAGAATATATTCATGGTTTATGGAGGAAGAGAATTGAAATTGGAAGGCTATATCGACTCTATCTTCCAAAGTGACGTGGATGACTTGAAGTCAAACTCTGGATTTGTATTCATGCTCAATGACGGTGCTGTCTCTTGGAAGAGTTTCAAGCAGGACACCACAGCGGATTCCACCCTTGAGGCAGAATACATTGCAGCATCAGCTGCTGCTAAAGAGGTTGTTTGGATGAGGAATTTTGTCCAAGAGTTGGGCATAATTCCTGAAGCTGTTGGTCCCGTCCCGGTGTACTGTGACAACACAGGTGCCGTTGCTCAGGCAAAGGAACCAAGGTCTCATCAAAGATCCAAACACATACTGAGGAAATACCACATCATCCGGGAGATCGTGGAAATAGGAAACATCACTGTTGAGAGAGTGGCCTTTGCAGACAATATCGCTGATTCACTTACTAAGCCCTTGCCAGGACCATTGTTTGACAAACATCGCAAAGCAATGAGACTACGTAATATGAATAGTTGGCTATAGGGCAAGTGGAAGATTGAAAGAGTTGATGCCCCGCTAGCCAAGTTGTGGCTAAGGGCTTTGAGAGTCTCTTATTGTAAACAATCTTTGTTTAACATAATTTACATTCATTAATGATATTTTCTTTATCTTTTTTCATAATGTTATATTGTGATATACTGTTGTTGTAGCGACCCTACCCGGATCCACTACCTAATCAGAGTGACTAGCGCAAGCAACAATAATTAAAGCGTTAAATAGCGGATAATTCCAAAGTACAACAAATCCAATCGGCAGAATACAACCGACGATAGAAACAGTGTATAATTCTTTATACAACCAAATCGAAATTAGGGTATCAGAATCCCTAACAAACTACCTCTGCACGGTAGCAACCTCAACCCTGCTGGGAACCATCGGGACTGTCCAGCCTCAGACCTGACTCGCCACAAGGTGTCCCAAAACATGAAACATAAAGGGCGTGAGCGACTACGCTCAATACGGAAGCAATGATATAAATACAAATATGAGCATGCACATGACTTTAAAAATCAGGGTTAAATCAATTTACTCATGGCGCCTGGAATACACAGTACCGGGCAAGAGAGCGACTCCGCGTGGTACTCGTATATTCCCAATACACGAATCCTCAAGAAGAATCGCCTCGACTGATGGAAACTGTCATGACTCACATCATACCCGATGCAGTCTCCGTAAAAACATATGCATGTGCTAAAAACAGTAAAACATAGCCAATACAGCACATACATCATGCATCACACACATATGTATAAATATCATGCCGGCTATCTCGATCAGTACTTACGTACCTCTAACACTGTAGGTCAACTCCTAGCACACCCGTCTAGGTCCAAAGCCTACAAGTTTGCTCTACTGCATCTACACATGCAAAAGTCCATGCATCACTATAAACGCTCTTAAATCCTTAAACTAAGCTATTTCATACTCCTAAATATTTTTAGGAAGCCAAATTATACATTCGTCCGCCATCAGCCCGCTGGTGTAGAATCGCCTCAAAACTTAGGCAGACCTCCGCTACGACGCTGGGATTGCTAGGCAACTTCCGGATTCCCAATAGGATGCCTAGAACTCCGTAGATCTAAGTAAGAAGGTTCAAAAATCAGAGGAAAAGAGGGGAAATCGGTGCACAGAATGAGGGCTCGGACCCCTTATTTATAGACGACGATCGGAACGTCCGATCCCTCATCGGAACGTCCGATCGCGAACGGAGAGTCCGATCGTGACATCGGAACGTCCGATGTCACCTCACGTGCATAAGCAGTGATGTCATCTTGCTGATGTCGGTGATGATGCCAGCCCTAGCCAGAACGGAATGTCCGATCCTCCAACGGAACGTCCGATCCCGATCAGAGCTTCTGATCTGTGCTTTGGAGCTTCCGATCCACTTCGGATAATTTTAGGCAAAATTTAGTAATTAATTTCCTTAATTACCTTGATTAATTGCGGGTCACTACATTCTCCCCCACTTAAGAAATTTCGTCCTCGAAATTACATTTTAAGGAAAACATAGTACGCAAAAATCAATGCTCTTATTACAACTGAACAATATACATCCGATACAACAGGGTACAAAATCTTAAAACAACTCGGGGTGCTCGGCTAACATCCGACTCTCCAACTCCCAAGTAGCTTCCTCTGTACCTCTGCGTTGCCACTGTACCATCACCAACGGTATGCGTTTGTTACGAAGTACCTTGTCCTTCTTGTCAAGAATCCGCAGGGGTTTCTCCACATACGATAGATCCCGATCTACCTTTATCTCGGTCGGATGCAAAATATGCAACTCGTCCGCCACATACTGCCTCAACAAGGACACGTGGAACACATCGTGAATCTTTGAAAGATTTGGTGGCAAGGCTAGACGATAAGCCACGTCTCCAACTTTCTCAAGAATCTCGAAAGGACCAATAAATCTTGGTGACAACTTACCCTTGAGACCGAACCTCATCACCTTCCGGAAAGGTGATACACGCAAGAATACATACTCTCCTTCTTCAAAATGAAGTGGCCTGCGGTGAGTGTTCGCGTAGCTAGCCTGTCGATCCTGGGATGCCTTAATCCTGCGTCGGATCAATTCTACTGCATCAATCATCTGCTGAATCATCTGAGGACCCTCCACCTGCCGCTCACCAACCTCGTCCCAAAAAAAAGGTGTACGACAACGACGTCCATAAAGAGCCTCAAATGGTGCCATGCCAATGCTGCTATGGTAGCTATTGTTATAAGAGAACTCCACCAATGGCAAATGATCGTGCCATGCTGGGCCAAAATCCATTACGGTAGCTCGAAGCATGTCCTCAAGAGTACGGATAGTCCTCTCCGATTGTCCATCAGTCTCTGGATGATACGCTGTGCTCAAACTCAAAGTGGTACCAAGAGCACGCTGAAAACTCCCCCAAAATCTTGAGGTGAAACGAGGATCTCTGTCGCTCACAATACTCAGTGGAATACCATGCAAACGGACAATTTCTTGCACATACAGCCGTGCCATCCTGTCGAAGGTGAAATCCCGGTTATATGGTAAGAAATGCGCGGATTTCGAAAATCGGTCAACAACAACCCAAATCGCGTCGCAATTCCTGGAAGACATAGGCAAGTGGGTGACAAAGTCTATCGTCACATGCTCCCACTTCCACTCAGGAATATCGAGATTGTGAAGTAGACCTCCGGGTCGACGATACTCTGCCTTGACCTGCTGACACACAAGGCATCGGGACACGAACTGATAAACGCTGCGCTTCATTCCTTTCCACCAAAATCGAGTACGTAGATCCTTGTACATCTTCATGTTGCTAGGATGTACTGAGAACCTACTATGATGAGCTTGCGATAAGATCTCGTCTCTAAGTGTGGAATCATCAGGAACAACCACACGGCCAGAAAGACACAACAAACCATTCGCCTGAAAATGGAAACCAGCTGAATTCTCACCCTCAGTGAATCGGGCTAATCTCTGCATCTTGGGATCAACACCCTGTGCCTCACGAATACGTCTAAACAGGGTTGGCTCGGCAAGCACAGATGCAACACGAACTCCCTGTTGTTCCTTCTTATGACGGAAAGTGAAACCCAAGGAACAACACTCTTCGACCATTCGTGACATTGCACTGGTACGAAGGGAACTCAAATAAATCTTGCGACTAAGCGCATCAGCAACGGGATTAGAAGATACTGGATGGTAATTGATTTCGCAATCATAGTCCTTCAGCAAGTCCATCCAACGGCGCTGTCGCATGTTCAACTCTGCCTGAGTGAACAGTTACTTCAAACTCTTATGATCAGTAAAAATCTGGAATCGTTCACCGTACAAATAATGGCGCCATATCTTCAGAGCAAAGACAATGGCTGCAAGCTCTAGATCATGTACGGGATAATTCCCCTCGTGAGTCTTTAGTTGCCTGGAGGCATAGGCAATCACATGCCCATTTTGAGTCAACACACACCCCAAACCCTGAAGAGAAGCATCGGTGTGGACTACGAAACCACCAGATCCAGTCGGCAAGGATAGCACTGGAGTAGTCGTCAATCTACATCTCAACTCACGAAAACTGTCTTCGCACGCGGAAGACCACTTAAAAGAAACATCCTTTCGCGTCAACTGTGTCAAAGGCCTGGCTATCTGAGAGAAATTCTTCACGAATCGACGGTAGTATCCGGCCAAACCCAAAAAACTATGAATCTCAGATGCTGTCGTCGGGCGCGACCAATTAAGAATAGCCTCTGTCTTGCTAGGATCCACTGATACTCCATCTCTAGAAATGAAATGACCAAGGAACACAACTCGGTCAATCCAGAAGTCACACTTGCTGAGCTTAGCATACAACTGATGCTCTCGCAAGGTCTGTAAAACAGTACGAAGATGAAAGGCATGCTCATCCATGCTACGAGAATACACAAGGATGTCATCGATGAACACTACAATGAACTTATCCAAGAGCTCTCGGAAAACCCTGTTCATCAAATCCATGAAAACAGCTGGAGCATTTGTCAGATCAAATGGCATCACTAAGAACTCATAGTGCCCATATCGAGTACGAAATGCTGTCTTCGAAACATCCTCGTCTCTAACTCGCAACTGATGATACCCAGAACGCAAGTAGATCTTGGAATAGACAGAAGTACCCTGCAATTGATCAAACAGTTCGTCAATCCGCGGGAGAGGATACTTGTTCTTTACTGTCACTTTGTTCAACTGACGATAGTCAATGCACAAACGCATCGAACCATCCTTCTTCTTGACGAATAGAACCGGGGCTACCCAAGGTGAAACACTGGGTCGAATGTAGCCCTTATCAAGAAGATCCTGCAACTGCTGCTGCAACTCTTGCATCTCAGATGGAGCTAATCGGTACGGTGCTCGGGAAATCGGCGCTGTCCCTGGCAACAAGTCAATGCCAAACTCGATCTCTCGCACAGGTGGTAACCCTGGAATCTCGTCGGGAAACACATCCGGGAACTCACTGACTACTGGTATCTCCTCCATGTCCGGACCCTCTAAGGATGCATCAATCGCATAGATCAGGTAGCCTTCCCCGCCAGACTCTAAAGCACGTCGGGCTTTCAGAGCAGAAATCACCAGCATCGGGGGTTGCGCTCCCTCACCATAGAAATACCAAGCATCCTCAGCCTTGGGGCAAAACTCGACAAATCTCTGGTAGCAATCCACTACCGCTCGATACGAAGTCAGAAGATCAATCTCGATGATACCATCAAAATCATCCATCGCTAAAACCATCAGGTTAGCGCTCTACAGATGTCCCTCAAATCCCAAAATACAACCCAAAACAAGACGCTTAGCTAAGACTTCCTGACCCATCGGAGTCGAAACTGCTAACAAGACGTCTAAGGAAATAAAAGGTAATCTATGCCTCTTAACAAACCGAGCTGATATGAATGAATGCGAAGCACCGGTATCGATCAAAAGTTAAGCAGGAAAACCGCACAAACTAAAAGTACATGCAATCATGTTCTCACTGTCTGCCTGAGCCTGCTCCTGGTTCAGCGCAAACACCTGCCCCTGAGCACGCGGGCGCGATGACTATCCTCTCGAAGAAGACTGAGAATGATGTCGCTGCGATGGCTACGACTGCTGACGCTACTGCGGTGAAGGCTGCTGCTGATACTGCGGTGGCTAATAGATAGTGGTCTGAGAACCACCAACACTCCCCGAACCACTCACTGTACCGGCCAAAGTGGGACAATCTCTCTTCATGTGACCCTCCTGGCCGCACTGAAAACAAACACCAGTGATATGAGGACACGGTCCTGGGTGATGCTTCCGTTTGCACTGACAACAACATCGTGAATCACCAAAATGATGAACACCTCCAGATCCGGAAGAAGAAGAAGAAGTACCACCCTGTCTCTTAAAAGACTGGGCCCTTGGACCCAAAGAGCTAGATGGTCTGGATGCAGAAGATCCGAAAGTCTTGTTCCTCTGCAGACTGTCCTCTGCCTGGTGACAATTGTTCACCAAATTCTTGAAGTTACTCTCTCTGCCCACCGAAACCAACTGATGAATGTCAGGGTTAAGGCACTGAAGAAATAGATCGTGCATTGTCTCTGAGCTACTCGCAATATGGGGACTGAAAGAAAGAAGCTCAAAGAATTTCTGCTGGTACTCATCAATGGTCATAGTACCCTGTCGCAAACTCAGCAACTCGCTCTCCTTTGTCTGATGCAAAGCTGGAGGAAAGTAATGCTTCCCGAAGGAAGACTTAAACTCAGCCCAAGTAGCGGTACCCCTGGCGGCAATAAACGGAGTAGAAGTAGCTCTCCACCACCTCTTCGCATTTCCCTCTAGAACAAAAGCTAAAGTCTCCATATTCTGGGCTTCAGTACACTGATACTCCCGAAAACAACTCTCCATACGCTCCAACCAGTCCTCAGCAACTGCAGGAGCCTCGCCACCCACCAATGGCTTAGGAGCCATCTGAAGAAAACGGTTCATACTAAAACGCATATGATCCTCATGATGATGTCTATGGAGATGTCTCCTTGGTGGATCACCCCAACGACCACTGTTAGCCTGACTCTCGTAATCATCATCTGCCATCTGTCAATAACAACAGACAACTCTTAAAATCCTTTTTACTAATTCCCAGTTGCAATGCGCTCTGATACCAATAAATGTAGCGACCCTACCCGGATCCACTACCTAATCAGAGTGATTAGCGCAAGCAACAATAATTAAAGCGTTAAATAGCGGATAATTCCAAAGTACAACAAATTCAATCGGCAGAATACAACTGACGATAGAAACAGTGTATAATTCTTTATACAACCAAATCAAAATTAGGGTATCAAAATCCCTAACAAACTACCTCTGCACGGTAGCAACCTCAACCCTGCTGGGAACCACCGGGACCGTCCAGCCTCAAACCTGACTCGCCACAAGTTGTCCCAAAACACGAAACATAAAGGGCGTGAGCGACTACGCTCAATACGGAAGCAATGATATAAATACAAATATGAGCATGCACATTACTTTAAAAATCAGGGTTAAATCACTTTACTCATGGCGCCTGGAATACACAGTACCGGGCAAGAGAGCGACTTCGCGTGGTACTCGTATATTCCCAAGACACGAATCCTCAGGAAGAATCGCCTCGACTTATGGAAACTGTCATGACTCATATCATACCCGATGCAGTCTCCGTAAAAACATATGCAGGTGCTAAAAACAGTAAAACATAGTCAATACAGCACATACATCAAGCATCACACACATGTGTATAAATATCATGCCGACTATCTCGGTCAGTACTTACGTACCTCTAACACTGCAGGTCAACTCCTAGCACACCCATCTAGGTCCAAAGCCTACAAGTCTGCTCTACTGCGTCTACACATGCAAAAGTCCATGCATCACTATAAATGCTCTAAAAGTCTTAACTAAGCTATTTCATACTCCTAAATATTTTTAGGAAGCCAAATTATACCTTCATCCGTCGTCAGCCCGCTGGTGTAGAATCTCCTCAAAACTTAGGCACACCTCCGCTACGACGCCGGGATCGCTAGGCAACTTCCGGATTCCCAATAGGATGCCTAGAACTCCGTAGATCTAAGTAAGAAGGTTCGAAAACCAGAGGAAAGGAGGGGAAATCGGTGCACAGAATGAGGGCTCGGACCCCTTATTTATAGACGGCGATCCGAACGTCCGATCGCGAACGGAGCGTCCGATCGTGACATCGGAACGTCCGTTGTAACCTCACGTGTGTAAGCAGTGACGTCATCTTGCTGACGTCGGTGATGACGCCAGCCCTAGCCAGAACGGAATGTCCGATCCTCCAACGGAACGTCCGATCCCGATCGGAGCTTCCGATCTATGCTTCGGAGCTTCCGATCCACTTCGGATAATTTTAGGCAAAATTTCGTAATTAATTTCCTTAATTACCTTGATTAATTGCGGGTCACTACAGTTGTTGTTTTGATAAAGACCTTGAATATACTATAGTGTAAGTAAGATGAGATAGTGAATAAAGAGAGATCACTATCATGAAACACATCTTATAGTCGCTGTATATTCTAAACAGTTCCTAGTCAATTGAGCCGTCTACAAATAAGGATAAGGATCGATCAAGATTGAGACTAGCATTTGTGATGTCGAGTACCACGTTTCATTGGTATGGAACATAGAGATGTTCAAAGCATGCAAATGGATATTCATATGATGGATGATCGAACTACCCTATTCGGACTTTCCAAGTGGTTATCATTAATTGAGTGGATAAATCCGCGATTTTGGTTGTACATCATTAGTCTTTACTACTTGAAACATCATGGAGACTCTATATGCTAGTACTGTACTTTGACTCGTTTAACGACTCTATGAGGGTCATCAGGTGTCGAGATTGGGTACAGTTACGACACATATAGGAGTCGATGCTTTGTTGTCAAGGATTCACCACACGCTTGCGAGTGTGAATATCCTATGCGATCTGAGGAGATATTAGTATGACAAATCTCTGGCCAGAGTACTCGATGTGATTTAGGTTACTTGGTTTCCTAGTAGCACATGCGATGTCACTATTTGATCTTCAAGATGCATTGCATAGTTATCGAATCTCGAACGATTCTCGATGTACCAATGGTTGTTGATTCGATCGGGATATATGGATGAAGGGACCGTACTGTACGCTAACCAAAACCTACTGGTTCTTGCAGGCTCTATCAGTGATACCTAGGGAATAATGGGGCGATGTTGCTAGGCGCTCTTACCATGATTCGATGGGTAAGTTGGAAATTATTGTTCCGAGTCACAAGGAGTTATGAGCCCATGGCTAGCTGTATCCCTAAACCATTGAGGGTCACACAAGTAACGGATTACTAAACATCGTTAACATAGTTAACTTAAAAGAGTTAAATTTAATGAAAGAGAAGTTGGGCTTCTTAACTAAAGGGAGTGGAATTTCTAAAATGACATAGGGATGGGCATTTTTGGAAATCACTGAATTCGGATTCAGAAAAATTATCTTGACTTTAAAAGGTGCATAAATGGTTTCTGTGCACATTGGTGAAATCAGTTTATCAATCGGAGTCATGATGAATTTTATATTAATTTCTATAATAAAGGGCTTGGCTTGTTGGGCTTAAGTTATGGATTATGAGTCCTAAGAAGTTAAAGTCCTAATAGAGATATAACTTAATCCAGTCTAGAAATTATATATAAAAATATATGTGTGTGTTCGAAAATTAATAGAAGATTCATCTTGGAGTTTTAGAAAAACACACTAAATATTCTAAGGGGATTTTCGAAATCCTCTACTCCTTTTTGAGAAAATTCAGTCTGTGATTTTTCTGAAAAATTACATTCTGAATTGACAGATCAAATCTGTTTAATCACTTTGATAAACATCTGATTGATTTCTAGTGCAATCAATCAGAAGGTTTTAGTTTTCTGTTCGTGGACCTAATTCCAGAGATTGATCAAGCGAGTCATCGGTTCCCGGGATTTACAACAAGAGCAGATTAAATCTGTTGGAGTCCACTAATCAAGCCATTGCTTGAAGAGGTAAAATATTAATTATTATTATTATTTTACTTGCATAATTTAATCGTTAGGATTTGATATCCATGATATGGAATTGTTCCATATAAAATTTTTAAACTTTCGCTGCACCAGGTATCAGATCGATTTGATCATGAGAGCGGCACGTGTTCCAACAACCTATACTCTTAACAACAACAATATTGGATTTTGTAATAGTCATGGTTCCGTCAGTAATAAATTACCACATATCGTCATCCTGAGCTGCCAAATGTTCTTGCATCCTAATATTCCAATCGTTAAAATCTTCTTTAAGTATCTTTCAAAAAAATGTCATCTTGAATATGTGTTCAAAGAAAGAAAGTTCCTTGCTCTGATACCACTTGTTGGATCGGTGAACACGTGCAGAGGGAGTGTGAATACACACTACAAAATTTTATTCTTCAAAGATTCAGTTCAGTTGAAATGTCAACTGAACTACTAGCTCTTTCTTGACTATCAATGTCAATCAACTAACAAATTTTATGTGCGGAAGAAGGTCGAGTGATAAATAGAACAAAAAATTAATGGCTCGACTGTATAGTATATAAAACAAGATATTTTTCTAGATGTTTGGAGATTGAACAACTCATGTGTCACCTTTCTTTCTATTGGGAATGTATACACTAGAATATTTGAGTATTACAAGTAATTTGCAAGACTCCAATTCAATCAGGACTTAACATTGCCTCAATTGAAACTTCTAGTACTTTACTGAATACAATAAACAACCCTTGACTAGTTTACAAAAACAAAGATCTCACTTTGAGATTTTAGCAAAAGATGATCCTAACTGATCATGTAAGAGTGTGCTTCACTAGTAGAATTTCTGCCAATTACTTCAGATATTAACTGAAGTAATAGACATATTAGTACCGAAGTAGATGCACGTAAAGTAAAAGGGTATTTTTAACTTCGCATTAAAACTGAAGTAATAGATCGATAATTACCGAAGTCTTTGCATGGTCCAAAAAACCCAAATCGGTTCGAAATTGGACCACTACCGAAGTAAAAAACACGTATATTACTTCATCAAATTCGTAAATAACAAAGTATTTAATCCTCTATTACTTCACACATTATACAATTATCAAAGTAAAATAAATATACGACTTCACAATTTTTGAATTGTGGTGATATTGAAGTAATTCATCATATAAGACTGCGGAGAATTTCAATTACCGAAGTAATTGCTACGAATGACTTCACTAATTTTACATATGGCGAAGTAGATATTTTCTTCTACTTCACCACAAATTAAATTTTCCGAAGTGTTTTTGTTATATATATTATTCACCATTTTATTTATAGTATACAAGTAATAGAAAACAACAATAACACAATATCTAAAAATAAAAATGATTAATTAGATTCATAAAATCATCCATCCATACAAAAAATGATAAATATTCACAAATCCACAAATCACGTATAAAACCTAAAAATGTATCTGCAAAACAAAAAATATTTCCACAAATATATCCTATAAATCCACAATATAAACAAGTTTATCTAAACGTACACTACCCATTTAGGCACCGACATAGGAGTAGACGAATTCGCTCCATTTACTTCTGACTTGGTCATATTGAGATTTATTGTAATATTGGTTGTTGATTAATCCTGTAAATCCCAATGGCAGCAGCTTAGAACAATAATAAATCAAAGCATATCATAAAGAAGAATCGTGAATATTTTTTCTGAGGAAATATATGCTAAACCTTCAACAAGCAAAAAGGTATAATTGGAGCTATGTTGTCAAAATTTCCTCAACTTTATTATCTATATTTAATTAACAAGAGAATACATGGATGGTTAATTTCCTCACTGAATCATTAATCAGTGCATTTGGACATGTTAAGTAAAGAATCAAAGAAGGATCACAATGAGGGTCTAATGATGAAAGTAGCTGCCAGGCTTCACATTTATTTTCTGGAAAATCATTATGACTCTTTAAGTATATCACTTCTCTATCAGTTACACTGCAAACAATATTAACCTATATAAATTCTACCATCTCAAACAATCCATGTTCAAATAATATTTCTTCACATTATTATGTGGCCCAAGGGACTTTCTAATTAAACTGCTTTTTCTATACTGGAAAACAGTCAAATATTGCATATGCAATCGATTATCACCTGATTCACCCTGGCTAAAACAATACATGTAAAGTATGAATAACATTTGATGTAAAAGCTCTAAGCTCGAGAGTTACATTTCATTATTCTTGATGGGGAACTGCTTTCTAGCTTCGTATGCAATATGTACAGCTCGCATAACTCCCCAGCAAAATCCATAGGTTTCAGCAAGCTTCACAGTAACATTCCCCCAGCTATACTTGTACCCATTCTCCTTCAATTTTTTTTACGGTGTCGCCTGAAATGATGCTCCAAAAGCAGGAATCAATACGAAGTCTATGAAAATTAACAAATTGAGCTGAAGCAATCAGAAAAATACTAATTTTATTTAAAAAAAACATTTTCTACTATCTTTCATCAGAAAGAGTAAAGAGCACAATTACTAAACTCGTTGACAATTGTATTGATAGCAGTTAGAGACTGGTCCTTTGGGCAGAAGCCGTCAACAATATCACCAAAATTAATCACAAACTTCAGTTGTTGTTCATTCCATTGTTTGTTGCTCTTTGCAAAACAAGCAAGCTATGCCTGTAATAGTGTGGAACGCCAAGGAATGAGCGGCCATCAGGTATTTTAGCATACTGGACATATGATATCACCCCGAAGGAAACCAAAGGTTGCCTCCCTTGAGAGCTAACTACTCCATTAGCATAACCCATTGAGCAACAAGAAAAGAATCCTGGACTATTTAAAATGAAAGTGGTGAAACCATCACCATGAACAAGGACCTGGAATTCCATATTTTGCCCAAACACTCTCTTTCTCTCAGATTTGGTAAAATAAAATAAGACGAGCAAACAAGAACTTTACAACAGTTTACTGATATATAGCACCATTTCGATTAGTAAAAAGTAAATATACAATTGTACGAACAAGAGTATCCACAGCCCGAGAACCAATCACAGTTTGTAAAGGAATATCCCTACCCGGAAATCGCCTGACAAACTTAGCAATAAAATCATGTGAAGCTTGGTGTGTTACCTCCACTATGCAAGTTCCACAACTTCCAGTACCTCCACTGTTAATCACTTTACCCTATCCAAATCAAACAAAGTGCAAGTTTTTAATGGAGGAAGATACAAAAATTATGAAAAATAAAAAGGGTGAAATTGTTAAGAATTCGAGCATCTGGAAGATAAAAATCATTTTGTACCCCTAAATTTTTTTGTAAAGAGTGCAACATTGCAATAAAAATTAATGCATATCCATATTTATCATATTCGTTGGATTAAAATTATCATGCGAATTTGATCCAACTATTGTATAAATTATGTTGAATATGAAATAGAATCAATTGGTAACCATTTAATTATCAATCAAAAAATATTAAATAATAAAAAAAAGAAAACATTGTCACATGACACATAATTTAACATCAAGAAAATCAACCAAACTCCTATCGTGCATGTTTATTATTTCAAAAATAACTTCTTGTCTTTACCTCTTCTCATTTATTTAACATTCATTCATAAAAGATAACTTATTTGTAGAAAAATCAGTATATATGCCAGCAAAAAATATATCAGCCAACGTTTTCTCCACAAAAAAGTTCAAGTACTTGCTCAAGCTCATGTATCTGCTCCAAAGCACGCTCATTTTCATCCGCATCACCCGAATTCAATCTCTTCTTTTTCTTCGATATTTGACTCTTGATACTCATTATCTGCAGTCGTCACGCAAAAATTCACCATCAAAATACACTGATACAATCATAAAAACATTGAGAAAACAAGCTTAAGATACACATACATTTCCAAAAATTAAAATATAGAAAAAAGAACCTTTCTGTGAGGCCATCGTGATAAGCCTTCCTACGGTATATATTTTTTTATGGCGGATGTTCATACATTCATTTCCTTAGATGTCACACTGATAGGAAGATGGAAGTACTCTGTCAAATCCTTCAGTTTCAATTTCCCTTCCCTTTCCCTCTAATCTACTCATGTTTTACCATTGTGAAAATAATTAGAACACAATACTAAAGAATAAAATGTACGGAGGAAGAACGAAAACGCACACTTTCTTGGACAATATCATACAATCCTGTGCAGAAATGTGACTCTTAGTTAATCTTACTATGCTTCCCTCCCCGACTGGTTTGTTTAAACTGTCCTTTGTGTTCGTATCTGTGATTGCTGCATCCAAAAACAAGAACACCAACAGTACTAGATCATCTTAGGAACAATATGTCTCGCATTTTTCTCCCTGAATCTCCACAAAACAGATACGAATAATGTTCCATGCCTTGGAAAAGGCCAGGATCTTAATTGCCATATCCATAAAGCACATCCCAGCAACACTAAGTATGCTAATAATGAATCGGAAATAAAAGTAAAATAGATAAAAATTGTAACACATCACATGTTATGAAGTGCTGATAAATTCTTGTAAACCACCCCCACAATCACAAGTGACTAAAATATTTAGAGATTTTATTCAAAAATATTAACTTGAAAGTAACAATGATAACAAAATCAAAATTTTCCTTCATGAATTTTGCACCTTTGGATGCAAGAGTCATCATTCACGTAGCCTTTATTCACACATAGACAAGCAAACACCAAGAAGAAGAAAAAATAAGAAATAACTCAAAATTCCCGAATTTAGTATACTCAGTAAAAAGATAAATTTGTTCAAAATTCCCAAATTCAATATCACGAGGATCAAAACCATCAAAATCACCAGAAAAGACCAGATTGCAGCTGCTTCAATTGGAAACATGCATGACTCAGATATATTCTAAGCTTTGAATTGCAGCTGCACAACGATAAAAACCAGAAATCGGAGTGAAATCACCAGAAGAAACAAAGAAGAACAGTGCACAGCTTCACTCACGATCGACTATGGTTCCGACCAAAATTTGGATCTCGATTCGTCCATTACAAGCCACAATCGGGGTAAACAAGGTATAAGATGGGTAAAGGGTGGTTGGGCTATCTGTCTCCGAACTTGTGCAGATGGAATTGATGACAAAAACGAGTGGGGAAGAAGCCGACGGGAATGGCTAGGGTTGAAGAAGAAAGGGCATCGCGCGGTGGATTTTTTTACGGTACGAGTGAGAAAAAGTTTGAAGAAAATGAAGGTGAAAGGCAGAAGTCCAGCTTCCGGACATATTTTTACTTCGGCATTTTTAAATTTAATTTTTCTTTTCACCATTTTACTTCATTAAATATAATATGCCAAAGTAAAATGTTAATTAAAATTATTAGTGAAGCCCGGGTTTTATAAACTCTGAAGTAAAATGTGTGTGTTTACTTCGCCAGTATTATTATCGAAGTTGATTGTTACATATTACTTCGTAATTAATAAATGCTGAAGTAAAATTTGGCAAAGTAAAAACCCACAATTCTACTAGTGCTTCTTGAGTATATCAGTTGCTTGTATAAAGACTTGTGAACTATGAGAATGCGATTGATTTCTTGTAGAATGTAGAGATCAAAGAGTGTTTCTTCAGCTGATCTTCAAGTTATTTATAGGCAATGATCTCAACGGTCAAAAATCCGTTCAAAACTATTCGTTCCTCACAAAAATATTTGTTGCCTTGTCTGATAGTTCTTGCAGACAATTTCTAATGCATATGCGCACTACCATTGTTGCGGAGTTTACAGTATACTATTGTCCTTTTCCAAAATAGCGAAAATCCAATTCTAAAGAATTCTGATTGTGTTGGGAATGTTTAGGAACTCGGACTGATGTTCTTGAATATCCCTTAGATATTTCAGCCGTCCTTAAATTCAGTTGCAATCAGTTTAGTATAACAGCATTGACTAGTCGATAATAACTTCCAGTTGCTGTTAAATCAAGGTGCTATATTCAGTCGTGGTCTTATGTCATCAAATATTCAGATGTATCCAGTCTTGGGTCTCTTGACAATTTCAGTCGTCTAGTCCCGTAAAGTAAATCTAGTTACGTTGAAGGACTATTTCACCACTTTGGTTGATTTATCCAGTTGAGTAACTCAGTTTAATTGTCTAGTTATGTCGAGTTGAGTTACTTAACTTTATCTCTTATTTTTTCCTTAGATTATTTTGTGTAACACAAAAACTTAAGAATAGATTTCGCAACATTAGTTAGTAGGCGATTCGAGTTGGGTAACTACATGAATTGTGAGTTTTGATGGTTATATGTGATATTTTTTGGGGGGATAATTTTATAATTACGAAATATGAAGAATAATTTCTTATAGCTCATTAGGGCCGCCCTTGTATACACACGTAGTTATGGAAAGTGATTCTTTAAAAGAAAACATCTATTATTGGGGACATTACAGATAAAATATTTGAATTAAGTTATATTTATTTTGTTTTTGACAATATTGTAAGTGGCTTACCTCAAAGAGAATAGGGCTATTTAAAATAATTAAAATTATTAATAAAACACTACCATTTCATGTCCAAGTAACTTTGAGGGGCCGTTATGAATTAGTAGAATTAATAAATTCTTATAACGGAAAGGGAAAATTATTTTTTTTGGTCCATTAACTAGTTTATTTTTTGGTTTTGGTCAATTAACTTTTCAAAGTTTGGTTTTGGTATGCTAAATTTTCATTTTTAATGATTTTGGTCCAATTGCTGATGTGATAGCCTGACATACATTTTTCTAGTGATTATTTAGCCCTAAGGCACCCTCACGAGTTTTTACTCGGAAACATTAACTGCCTTGTGTTATTTATTTTATTTGATTATTTTTCCCTGCATGTTTTCTTTGGTGTTGTAACACCGCGAACAACACGAACTTTTTAATTAACAAACTCTTGATTTTACTAAGTGAGTTCCTGGTTATTTTTGCAGGTTTGTTATGGATATTCGTACTCCAATGTTGCAATTCCTCCACCAATATTGGATAGAACAAATTATGGCCCATGGAAATTGAAGATTAGAATATACATAAAATCCATTGATTCTAGAGCCTGGAAATGTGTTTAGATGGTTGGTCACCACCGATGAGGGACGATGAAATAGGTGGATCCAAACCAGAATCAGAATGGACGACCGATGAAATTTATACAAGACACTAGAGACCCCTTATTTATAAGAATGGATCCAAGTACCGTAATATGGGTTAGAGACCCCTTATTTATAAGAAGAGAGTCCTAGTCCATATAGAATTTTTAATGCATAAGGCAATTAGATCTATGCATATCCATGCAATATTCTAATATATCTCTAAAATATAAATAAAGATATGATAGAATTTTTATCATATCATTAATACTACCTCTCGGAGAGAAGTGACGACGAGTGAAATGAGAAGTAACTTTGTAGTGGTTGACTTTATGTTTTAGAGCATGTAAGACAATATTCTGGTTGTTTGCAATTTCCTTTGAGCGTTCGTGACGGAATGAGCTTATTGAGATGTGTCAAGTTAATGGACTTTATGTGCCGAGGTGGTCGGTATTTTGAAATAACCACAAATGGCGTGGAATTAAATCGTGCCGAGTTGGTTGGGCTTTTTGGGATAACCACAAACGGCGTGGGTTTACATCGTGCCGAGCTGTTTGGGTTTTTTGGGATAACCACGAGTGGCATGGGTTTACATTGTGTCAAGTTGGAAGGGCTTTTGAGATAACCACGAGTAGCCTGATTTTACATCGTGCCGAGCTAGTCGGGCTTTTGATATAACCACAGGTGGCGTGGGTTTACATCGTGCCGAGCTGGTCTGGCTTTTGAGATAACCACGGGTGGCGTGGGTTTGCATCATGCCGAGCTGGTTGGGCTTTTGAGATAACCACGAGTGGCATGAGTTTACATGTAACTGCCAAGCTGTGTTGGGCTTTGACCGGCCAAATCGGTGTGAATAAATTCTACTGGCAAGCGTACCAGGTCAAGTAATAGTAAAGTGAATAAAATTAGATATCGTACCCACAGGGACTGTATAATTATGAATACCAGAATATGATTATTTTTACTTAATCAAGACTAATTAAAAAGGGTGATTTCAGATTTTAAACTAAGAAATTAAATAGCAAATAAAATTCAACTCAGTAAAAACGCAGCAACGATTTTGGATTAAAATTCAATTTGGAAAAAGCTCGATCAAAGACTCACATAGGTACCAGACAATTCATGTAACAAGAAGTCGATTTAAGACTCAGACTTAATCTTAATTCACGGGAATTCTCCTAAATTATTCGAAGGACTATTTCCAGCACAATCAAATCTATTCAAATATTGACGGATTAATATTTCGTAATTCTAATCAAATTTGAATGCATGACGAACTGTGAAAATTCAGTTTACACCCAAATCGCATAATGAAAGCAAATTCTATTTCTAGTTAGTTTTACAATATGTTGATTATTAAAGTGATCAAAATCAAAACCTCCTCTGTCGACTTGGAATCGATTAACATGCAAGCAAATAACTGGCCAGGTAATTCACAAGACAAATATAAATTCGATAATCAATAAAATAAAATCAAGTCTAGAAAATCTCAAATAAACATCCAAATTTCTACATAAAATGTCTGTCCCAATCATGTGGCCTTGATCGAAACGAAAAACTACTCAAAGTTTAACATAATTCACAATCAAAGTTTTTAATCATGAATTGAAAATTAAAATAAAAGAAAAGAAAGAAATCTTCTCCCAAGCAGTAGTTTCCTTGCGCGTCCTCTGCGTTTGGAAAACATGGAACCCCTCAAAAATATTAAAAATCCTCTATTTATAGTGTTTGAATCCCCTAATAATTAGTTTCCTTACGCCACAAGGGATTTCCGAATTTTCAGACTCCGAAACTCGCGCCCACGCCTGAAAGAAATCTCGCGCGCGTATGTTTCTTCTTCCTTGCGTGATTCTTTTCTCCCTTGCACGATTGCACATAATCATTATCCCAACAGCGCAATTCATTGCGCTAATCTCATGCTTCCATGCGATAACATGCTTGTTTTCTCTGAATTGAGCGTTTGCACTACATGTTGAGCGTTTGCACTACATTTAGTGCAAACCACCTCTTTAGCGCTTGTTTTTTTTTTCTTTTTCTTTTTCTCTTATCTTCAAAACTCTTTTAATTTCCATTTTTCCTACAAATAAAACCCGAAGAATGAAAGACACATGAATGCAATAAAACAAATAAAAACACACCAAAAAATATGAATGCACACAAAATGAACATAAAAATATCACGAATTAATGCATACAAAATGCACTCATCAGGCCTCTAAAGTGTCGAGCCATATATTGGGGCCTTAGTATTAGATTGCATGCCCGATATCATAAAATAGTGTCTTATTGTGAGATTTCATGTCCGATATCGTAGAATAGGGTCTTACTGCGAGATTGCATGCCCGACATCGTAGAATAGAGCCTTACTAAGAGATTGCATGCTCAATATCGTAGAATAGGGCCTTACTGCTAGATTGTATGTCTGATATCTGTTAAAAGACTCAAACAAAATACAAGGCAATAGATGTCCAATATCATATTAGATTAATTAAACACATGGCCTCAAACTAAAAAAAAATTATTATGAGATATCCCACATCCGATATTTATCAACTCCAAGCATATGAAGCAGTTATAATGTGAGGCTATTTCAAGTAAAAGATTTTAAATTTGAGAAATTCGGTCCACATGAGATAACAAAATAGCATAATATGGAGAAGTAAGCAATAGTGAAATGAGCAGAGTCATATCAAGCACCATGATGAGTATAATAATTGGCTATAGTTTTTTTATAACTTTGCAAGACACAACAATTGCCACTTCCATGTAGTAGAATCATGAGGATACAAGGTAATTAACTTTATTTCAATGTATGCTTGGAAATGTGTTAAGACAAGCATAGTTTTTTAAAAATAAAAACACTGAAAGACTTATCTTTATTTCTCGAGTCGCCGAGTAGGCTTGGACTAGGTTGTCACAAGGTTCAAGCTAAGATGTCCGATAAAGTGACATGAGTGGAGCCCAGGCATGGTACGCTGAGAAAATTAAAGAACAAAAACGAGACAAAAATGACCAAAAATAATACTATATGATATTTAAAAGAGACTATGCATCATAATAAATTTATTAGAAAATAGCCAGATTCATGTAATGGTAAGATTCCCGAGTTCATGAAGGCTGAAATTATTATCGACATATAAAAAGAAATATAGTGAAGTGCTAAATGTCAAATATCTTAGTGTCTCGATTCTAACAAGATCTACAAAATATATACTCATCAAAGAGTAGTCGAATCAGCAATGGAAACTACTAAGAATAAAATTCCAGGACATTTTTTTCTTGAGTTTAGACAAAAATTAAGCTAGGATAAAATATGAATTCCTTTTTTATGCAATTAATCATGAAAACCGGAATAATTCAATCTAAGTGTGGGACATGAGTTTTGAGAACTTGGCATAGTAAGTCTCGAATAAAGTGACCGTGAAATTATGAACTCTTTTCCAAACTAATCTTAAGGAGAAAATTTGACTATATGCTCGAATGATTCTCTTATTCACAAGACCGCATGGGTAGGTCAGAGTATAGGTAATGGAAAGTATATGTCTTAATTGTTAAAAAAAAAACAAGAATGTAGCTCGCGTCAGAAATTCATCCGAA
Organism: Henckelia pumila; assembly: GCF_033568475.1. NCBI lineage: Eukaryota > Viridiplantae > Streptophyta > Magnoliopsida > Lamiales > Gesneriaceae > Henckelia > Henckelia pumila. The sequence goes on along the minus strand of NC_133122.1, from coordinate 123,844,650 downwards.
CATATGGTATATTCTTGAAGAGGCAAACCCATGAAAATATTAATATAATTAAAGAGTAATCTGAGCGAATCAAAGACTCATGGTTGAGGTGTAGAATATCAAATGCCCTTAATAAATTATTAGAAACAAGATTTAATCAGAAAATATCCTTATACAAACGTGAAGTTTCTCATGAATTTTGAAGAGAACTTTAAGAATTTAAAGAAAAATTCTCATAGGCACTAACAAATTCTAAGCACCGTCACTTACCCTACTCTGCGGAGAAGGTTAAGTTCCAAATTTTGTCTTATTTGAGACTTGCTCATTCCGCAACTGTTATCAAGCCCCGTCTTTGGCTGGGGGCTTTGCAGGCTGCGAGGAAGATGAGCATTTCGGTCGGCCTCCAACGGATTCACAAGACTGCGATCGTCCGTTGGTTGAGGCCTCCACCTGGGTCCTTCAAGCTCAATGTGGATGGGAGCTCGAGAGGTAACCCGGGTGAGTCGTCTGTGGGGGGGGGGGGTTCTTCTGGTAGGGTCTTGGCGTTTTTTAGTGAGTTCATTGGTTTGGGGTCCAATGTCCGTGCAGAACTCTGGGCGATTTGGAGGGGTATTCTTCTCTGTTCTGACCTTAGCCTTTTTCCCCTTTGGATTGAGACTGATTCCCAGATTGCCATTCAGATTCTTAGATCTTGGAGGTGCCAATGGGATTTGGACCATATTGTTTCGAGGACGCGTGTTTTGGTGCGGAATAGGCCGGTTCATTTCTCGCATATCTATCGGGAAGGGAATTCGGTTGCGGATGCGTTGGCGCGGCAGGCTCATGATCATAGGCAGTGTTTGTTGGAGATTGGTGTTCCTTTAATCACTCCTATCGCTGCGTTGGCCCGTTCTGACTCTTCCGGGCTTCCTTACCTTAGATCTAGGTTTTCTTAGAGTCTCACGCTCGCTTATAGCCGTTTCTCTTGGGCTTGCCTTTTCTTTGCTTGCTCTCCATTTTGGTCTAGGTCATCCTAGATTTAGATATATGTAGCTATTTATTTTTATTTGCAGGTACAGCTCTCCGGCCCTTTTCCGGAGGTTTTGGAGTTAGTCTGTTCCCATGTCGCTTGCTTTGCTTCTTCAGGGTGATGGATCACCAAGCGTTCACTGTGCTTATCCTTGCCTGGTTCTTGCTGTTGTTTGGATGTTTTGTGGGCGGTCTCTCGTGCCCCTCGCTTTTTGGGCTTCCAGTCTTCTTGGGAGTTAGGTTATGGCTTGAGTTTCCTTCGCCATTTTCCTGTTCTTTTGCTCTGGGCCTGCTGGTTTGCGGTCGCTCCTCTTTTTCCTCGCGGCCTATGTATAGTGACTTCCCAGCTGACCATGACTTTTGGACATATTTCTTGCATTGCTTTGATCTGTTGTTCAGCTTTGGACGGTGCCAGCTTAGTGTCGGATTTGATTTTGCTGGCCTGGAGTTGTGGATCTCCTCTAGGTTTTACTGCACAGGTTGATTCCAGCCACTCTTCGCGCCTCAGTGTCCGTTTTTGATTTTGCTGGGCCGAGCTGTGGTTCTCTTCTAGCTTTTGCTGCCCAGGATGACTGCTGACGTTGACTTAGTTAGCTATCTTTGATATTATTTGTTTATACTTATTTCCTAGGGATGCTTTGGTTGTATATTTTTCGATACCCTAGCTGTTCTGATGTTCGTATTACCTTTGTATAGCCTTTTGGGGAGGTCTTGGCCTAGTCCCCCTCCTCCTTTAGGTTTCATTTGTATCGCTTTTTTATGTTTATATACAGGTAGGGGTCTGCCTAACCCCCCGCTTCCGGTGGTGTTTTTTGTTTAAAAAAAAAAAAAAAAAAAAAAACAAATTCTTAATTTCCCCTCATGCTAACGCAGACATCGGCAATGGCTGAGTATCGTCAACAATTTTATGCTTTGGCCAATAGTATCTCTGGGGTTTTAGCATCTTCTCTCACTAGCTGCTTTATTTTGGGCCTCCACTCGGATATTCGACATGAGGTAAAGGCCTTCCGACCCACTTCTTTGGCACAAGCTATTGGGATCGCTCGTCTTCAAGAAGCTAAACTATTGGATCGACGTTCTAGTTCTCGTTTGCACAATAATTACAACACATGGGCTCTATCTCCGACACCTTCATTTGCTTCTAAATTTAATCAAACTAGGATTTTTGCTAATCCTACGGCGATTTCATCTAGGTGTCTTTCTCCTGTGGAAATTCAACATAAAATGCAACATGGCTTATGTTTCACTTGCGATGAAAAATGGTCTTCTTCTCATCGCTGTAAGACTAAACCATATTTATTTTTCTTTGATTTTACAGAGGATATACCTCCTGATGAAATCCCAATGGACCAAGAAATTCCCTATTTGGAGCCACAAATCCAGTCAGCTATCTCTTTTCATGTTATGACCGGGAAACCTTCGGCTACAACATTTTGTTTCTCGGGTTTGTTAGCTGGGTCCCCTGTCCAGATTTTGATCGATGGAGGTAGTACTCATTCGTTTTTCCAGTCTCGTGTTGCTAATCATTTACAGTTACCTATTATTTTATCTCCGGATCTTGTGGTTGCTGTGAGAAATGGAGAAAAATTAATCACAAAGGGTATGGTGCAGAGTGTGTCTTTACAAATACAAGGCCATACATTTCAGCCCAAGTTGTTGGTTTTGGGGTTGCATGGTGCCGATGTGTTCCTGGGTGCCTTGTGGCTTGCCACATTGGGTTGGGTAAGCCAAAATTATAACCAGTTTCTTTTTGAATTTGAGGACAAGAGTAATCAGATTCAATTGGTGGGTCAAGCTCCAGCGCCGCCAACTCCTATACAACTTCATAATTTCTTGTGCCTAGCTGTTACTCAGGGAGTGGCCCAAGTATTTTTCTTAGATGTGGTACCTCTTGTATACTCAGACTTGGATGTTAAATCAAAATTGGAAACCTTGTTGGAAAAGCTTTCTGCCATATTCGCACCGCCACAGGGACTACCACCCTTGCGTGTGTATGATCATGAAATTCCTCTCTTGCCGAATTCAAAGCGCGTTAATGTTTGGCCTTATAGGTATCATCATTATCAAAAGGCAATTATTGAGAAATTAGTAGATGAAATGTTAACGGATGGACTCATTCAGCTGAGTTTAAGCCCATTTTCCTCTCCAATGGTATTAATTCAGAAGAACGATGGGACTTGGCGCTTTGGTACATACTATAGAGCATTGAACACAATTACTGTGAAGGATCGTTATCCTATACCCACGATAGATGAATTGTTTGATGAGCTTAAGGGCGCTCTTTTATACTCAAAACTTGATCTTCGAGCAGGTTATCATCAAGTTCAGGTGCGAGCCTAAGATGTACACAAAACTGCATTTAGAACACACGAGGGCCATTATGAGTACCTTGTAATGCCCTTTGGGCTTACCAATGCGCCTGCTACCTTTCAAGAACCTATGAACAACATTTTTCGACCATATTTGCGGCGATTTGGGCTTGTATTTTTTGACGACATATTGGTCTATATCCACAACTGGACCGACCACTTGGAACACTTGCGGTTAGTTTTTCAGTGCCTATTCTATAACCATTGAAAGAAACAGTGTACGTGGTTTGTTATGTAAAATAGGCAGTGTTGTACTTTGTGTTGTAACACCAAAGACAACACAGTGCAGCGAAAATTTAAAGCGTAAATAAAACACAAGTAATTAATTTTGCACGAGTATAAAAACTCGTGCGAGTACCTTAGGGCTAAATATCGCTAGTAAACATAAGATCAGTCTTACAAAGTAATCCTAGTGATTTTACTAAAAGTCAATAAATCCTAAATTTCTCAACAAATTGAGAAATTAAACTTGCATCCTAAACAAATCAGAGTAAAAATAACATATGCAACTCCCGTAGCCTAAATTTGAAGATACAAAAAATATCTTCAACAACACAGTTCCCACAGTGTTGTCTCTGATGTTTTCAGCAAGAACGGCAACACGGGAACAAGCAACAATGAGGGTTGCAAAAAACCTTGCTTCAGAATTCTTCAAATTCTTTAATGGAATTCTTCAATGGTTACACACAGAATTATTGTCTGAAGCCGTTACTTTCTTGTGCGTGAAACACTTATTTTATAGATTGGAAATTGGAGTCCAAGACTAGAAGGTTTCTTTAGATAGAGCCCTACATGAATAAGAAAACATGTTAAAAAAGGAATCAAACTCTATCAAATCTAATCAAATCATATCTTGATAATTATCCACTCATAATATATCGATTATCTACCTTATCAAGATTGATTTGATCATGGCAAATATATTTTATAAGATATTCGAAATATACATAGGATATTTGCCAAATATTATAACTTGTCTAGAAAGCAAAATCACATAATATCAATTATATCAAGGGCCGAAATATTCAAGGAATAATATTCCTTTCAATCTCCCCCCTTTTGCTTTCTGGACAAAACCTTGCACAAGTAAGTTTAAAACAAAAACTCCACCTGAGTTTAAAAATCCTTCTCCCCATGAATTTTAAATCTCCCCCTGAAGTGTTGTCCCTCGTTTTGGCAACACCAAGGATAACACGAACCATGAGTTAGAGATTCTATCAAGGCATAAGAGAGTTAAAAGTTGTTAGCCTAGTTTGGATAAGTACACAACTAGAGCAAACAAAAACATTTATTATAAAATCAAAACGAAACAAAGATGAGAGAAGAAGTAAAATCTAAAATTGATCACTATCGGATTCTTCTTGAGCAGTAGCTTCATCCTCATCATCTTTAGTCCCAGATGGACCAGCAGCATCAGCAGCTTCATCAGCACCAGCTGCTTCATCTTGTGCCCTATCTCCCCCTGTTTGGACAGAAATGCCAAGTTGTCTCCGACAATCAGCCAAAACCGTGCTATAGAAGGCAATGTCTTCCTGTGCTTGAGCAATCTTTTCCTCATCACGAGTCATCAGCAGCTGAATAGTGGAAGTGGTAAATTCAAGAGGGGTAGGAGTAGGCACTGTTTCTTCAGTGTTGTCACCCGTGTTGGCAACACCGGGTGCAACATCAGCTACTTCAGCAGCAGGAGTGGGAGTGGCAATCCAGAGCAAATCCAGAACTCGATTTCCCTTTAGGAGTCCAGCTGCTAACTTCAAAATCTCAGGTTGATAAAAGAGATCTTCTATGATATTTTGGATGAATGCCTGAGACTCTAAAATGCCATAAATCAGAGATGGGAATGGCAGCTTAGTAGACTTCAGTCCTCCATCCGCAAACTGGAGCACTATCTTGAAGACCAGCTTCCCAAAATTGAAAGGACTCCCAGTCCCAATGGAATAGAGAATGAACGCTTGTGTCCTTGTGATTACTGTGGAGTTTTATGAAGGTGTCCAATTCCTCACAGCAATATTGTGAAGGACAGAATAGAATGAAGTTAACTTCACTGCAGAAAAGTGGTCAGAAAACTTTTTGACCAAGCCACCAGTAAGAACATAAATAACTTCATTTGCATCATGATGGGGTCCTTCATCTACATCGGGGGTTGAGTAGAGAGAGTTGATAACGGTTGGAGTAAACTCAAACAGCCTACCCCGAAGATACACCAAGCCATACTTTGCAGATTCTGGATCTTCAATGCTTACATTTAGGTTGGCGTAGAATTCCAGAATCACCCTCTTACAGTAGGGTATCACAGCAACAACTGTAGAATAATGTTGCCTAAGCTTCAGAAAATCAACAAGATTGTACCTATCGTAGGAGCGTGCATCAATGTTCCTCTCATCCAGCAGTCCTCTATGAGTGAAGAGAGGCCAAACAGCAGCAGCATCGCCAGAATAAAGCATGAGGGAATGAGAAGCATCAAGGTCATAGTCCTCATCAACAGTGTTGTCTGTGGTGTTGAAAACACCAACAGCAACACTGGCATCATCAGTAGAAACATCCTCTTGATCCAGAGGTTCTTCATCAGCATCTATGTTGGAAATATCTTCAGAGTCTTCTTCATCACCTATATCTGCACTCTTATCAGAAGAGTCAACGTCAGAATCGGCAGAAGAGGAGGAGGAGGAAGGAGCAGTATCTTGATGTGCTTTGCCCTCAGAAAAATCTTCCATAATCTCAGCATCAAGCTCATCATCTTATTGATGACCTGTGGAGGCAGAGGGCGTAGCCTTTCCTTGCTTGAGGCTCTCCAAGATTTGAGCCAGAGTGGCATCTTCATCAGAAAAAGCAGTTTCTTGAGGATTGGATGTTTCACCATCTGCTTTCTTTGTTTGAGTGGGAGGAGGAACTTCATCAGAAGAACTCGAATCATCGCTCTCAAAAGCAGATTCGATAATCGGAGCGGAGGCAGAGGCAGATGCGGAGGATGAGGGTTTCTTCCTCGCGACAAATTCATAATCGACATCCTCTGAATCATCACTAGAGCTGCGATCTTTTTCGGCCATGGAGATACGAGGACCCTTGTAAAAATGTTTGGACTGGGTAAAATCAGGATTATACCAAGCTTGCCTCTTCGATCGGCGAGCCATCGGTGGAGGAGGATGAACTCGGTTCAAAACGGAGAAATCTGGAGGATTTTCCAAATCAATCGCATTCCCAGGTTCGCCCGGCATGAGAACAGCAAGTGTAACGGGTTCTATGGGTACTGGAACGATCGGCAAAGGAGGAGCGGAAGATGGGTTATCCGGTGTTGCAACACTGGCGGCAACATCGGGTTCTTTGTGGCCCATCTCGCTTCTGATGTCTTGAGGATCAAAGCCTGCCATGGAAATTAAAATTAGAGAGTGAGAAGGATGTAGGGTTTGCAGAAAGTACTATCGGGATTAAAGAATTTTTAAGACGATGATAATGCCCGATAATTACGAAAACTCAAATATATAACCCATATCACAAAAGGTAATATTTTCCTCTAACAAACTCATAATTATCCTGATCCCTTATCTCTCCAAGTTACTAACGGTAACTTTCCTAACGGCCAAAAATTAAAAAACCAATATTAAAAGATAAAATCCCATAAATAAGGCAATAATTCGAGATAAATATTTCAGCCCAAATCTTCCAGAATTAACTCCACATCAGCTTAACTCCACTGAAACAAAAATCAACCACAAAATATCAATTTTTAGTAAATAGGGTAAATCATCAGAATTCGTCTATTTAGAACCTTACCCAAAAACAGAACCCTATTAGCAAAAATGCATATTCATGACCTATTTTATGTCTAATTGAGTGTAACATAAAATAAAAATTCAATCAAAAGCATAAGATATGTTGACAAGTGTAGTGTTGCCTCTCGTGTTGACAACATCATCAACAACACAAAAGTTTTTCAAAAATATTTGAAACCTGCACACTTGATTACCCTTGTTTATTCAGAAAAATTCCAGAAGTGGTAGCCTGCACACTAAAAGAACAGTCTTCATTGGACTCAATTAGGTATCTTTTTCCATTTTCTTCCGATTTTTGAAAAAGTTTGTATTTATGACATTGGTCAACAAACTTGATAAAAAGCTGAACATTGAATTTGTGAAACCGCCTTTCACATGGAACAAGAACATGGAATACACGTACATTCCTCAACTACTCGGTGGTTTAGTCAGATTTCAAAAACAAAAGGGTCAGTGTGCTTAAAAATTTGCAGAAAAACATGGCATCAATTGAATCACTGTAACAGAGATTTAAACACCACCCATAACATAGTGAGTGCAGAATGCCTAAAATCCTAAATATGCATGACAAGAAAAACAACAGTGTTTTCGATAGTGTTATAACACCGAAGACAACACATGCAAAAGATTATAATGCACACATGCTGAGAGACTTGCGAAGGGTTGAGAATCTCTCATGATCTAATGCTTTAGTAAAAATGTCTGCCAATTGGTTATTGTTTTCAACAAACTCCATTCGAATCATACTTTTCTCTATCAAATCTCGAATAAAGTGATGACGAATGTCAATGTGTTTTGTGCGTGAGTGTTGAACTGGATTCTTTGATATATCAATAGCACTCGAATTATCACAATAAACAATGGGGGGTTCACTCTTAAAACCATAATCTTCAATCATTTGGTTCATTCAAGGAAGTTGTGAACAACAACTTCCGGCTTCCACATATTCAGATTCAGCAGTCGAAAGTGACACACAATTTTGCTTACGACTATACCATGAAACCAAATTATTACCAAGATAAAAACACCTACCTGTAGTGCTCTTTCTATCTTTAACATCACCAGCCCAATCAGCATCACTAAAACCTACAATATTAGTGTTGGTTTCCCTTGTATACCACAATCCCAAATCCAATGTACCCGAAACATATTTCAAAATTCTCAACACCAGCCGCAACACTATCTTTTCCCAATTTTTCACTCAAGCCCATTGGAGTTTTCATGTTCTTAACATTCTCTTTGCAAAACTTTTTCACCAAATTCTTTGCATACTTAATTTGACGCAGAAAAATACTATTACTTGATTGCTTAAATTTCAATCCAAGGAAGTAAGTTAATTCTCCTACCATGCTCATTTCAAACGTAGAAGACATGCATCCAACAAAACTATCAACATGCTTTTGAGAAAAAGCACCAAAGATAATGTCATCCACATAAACTTGACAAATAAGAATTTCACCTTTGGCCTTTTGAATAAAAAGGATTTTGTCAACCTCACCTCGTTTGAAGCCAATTTCAAGCAAATACTCGGTCAACCTACCATACCAAGCTTATGGAGCTTGCTTCAAGCCATAGAGTGCCTTCTTCAACTTGTAAACATGATCCAAGTGGTGTGGATCCTCAAAGCCTTTGGGTTGATTCACATACACTTCCTTATTTAAAATACCATTCAAAAATTCACTTTTCACATCCATTTGGTAAAGTTTTATACCCATATGACATGCAATTGCTAGCAATAGTCGGACTGACTCAATGCGGGCAAGAGGAGTGAAGGTCTCATCAAAATCAACCCCCTCAACCTGCGTATAACCTTGAGCAACCAACCTTGCTTTGTTCCTAAGGATGTTTCCTGATTCATCGGTTTTATTTTTGAAAATCCATTTTGTACCAATGACATTACCATGATCAGGAGGTGGAACTAAAAACCAAACAACATTTTGGACAAAATGTTCAAGTTCTTCATGCATGGCATTTACCCAAAATTCATCATTCAAAGCATCATTGACATTCTTAGGTACAATATTGGAGACAAAACAAAAATGCATTATCTGTGAGTATACGGAACTCATGCATACTAACGCAACCATCTTACGGTAGTCAACTTTGTCCTTAGGTCGGGTTTGCCTTGTTCCATGAACATCTCCAATGATCTGTGATGATAGATGATTCTTTTGTATCTTGCTTGGAATGTCTTTTTCAGTAGATACCTCAGTTTCCTCATTATTTTGAGAATTTTCTTCATGAACAGTTTCTGGGAGAACCAGTGTTGTGTTTGGTATTGTAACATCCGGAACAACACTGTGTTCTTCGAGAGGAATTTCCAGCAAGCCTTCAATATCATCTTCAGCAGTTTTTCCTTTGAGATCTGCACCATCATCAAAAACAACATTAATAGATTCCATAATTGTTCTGGTCCTATGGTTATACATGCATCCTCTATGCACGACTATTAGTAGAATAACCAATGAACAAATACTTAACACTTTTGGAATCAAATTTTTCTAGGTGATTTCTATCATTCAAAACATAGCACACACAGCCAAAAATATGAAAATAATTTAGATTTGGCCTCTTTTCCATGAGGATTTCATAGGAAGTCATCGAAGAACCATTTCTCAAATAGACACGATTAGAAATATGGCAAGTTGTGTTCAATGCTTCTGCCCAAAATCTCTTGGAGATATTTTTTGAGCTCATCATCACCCTAGCCATCTCCTACAATATCATATTCTTCCTTTCGGAAATTCCGTTCTGTTGAGGAGTTTTTGGAGCGGAGAACTCTTGTGAGATGCCCTTCTTATCACAAAAAGAAGAAAAAGATGAGTTCTCAAATTCCTTTCCATGATCAGTTCTAATCGTGGAAACAGTCAAAGCATGAAGATTAGTAATCTTGTTGAACAGTTTATTGAAAAAATCAAAAGTATCTGACTTTTCTCTAAGAAATCTTACACATGTAAATCGAGAAAAATCATCAACACATACCAAAGAATACTTCTTACCTCCATAACTTTCAACTTCCATAGGACCCATCAAATCCATATGCAAAAGTTCAAGAAACCATATTGTCCCGCAGTGTTGTAACACGGGGTGTGAAACACGGGTTTGCTTACCTTTTTGACATGCACCACAAATATATGGAACTCCAGAATTTAGATTTGGAAGACCTCTGACAGCTTCATACTTACTAAAGTTCTTTAAAGTCTTGAAATTCACATGTCCAAGCTTTTGGTACCATAGACTAAACTCATCAACCTTTGAATGTCTACATGTCAATTCCTCACCAAGTTGGTAGCAATTATCAACTGATCTTGCATCTGTCATAACACAACGATTAGCATTATCAAAAACTTCACAAGTATTCTTATCAAACTTCACATGCAAGTCATCATCACACAGTTGACTAATTGAAATTAAATTTGCATTAAGTCCTTCAACGTGTAAGACGTTATGAAGCTTTGGAAACCCTTCCACATTGAGTTTTTTTTTTCCAACAATTCTTCCTTTTGCACTACCTCCATAAGTCACTCTACCTCCATTTTGTTCGATGTAGTCCGTGAGGTGATCTTTCAAACCTGTCATGTACCGAGAGCTTTCACTATCTAAGTACCAATTACCTGCAGTGTTAGCTTTTAAGGAAGTATAAATAACAAAACTTTTAACATCAGACTTCTGTACCCAAATGTTCTTCACAGTGGGTCCTTTTCTGCCAGTGTTGCGCTTGGTGTTGTGCAACACGAGGGGCAACACTTGTTTAGATTCCCACAAAATATAGTCATTCTTAAGTTTACGACAGAAAGGCCTGATGTGACCAGGTTTGAGACAATAATGACATACAGAAGAACGCTTCCATTTTTTTGGCTTTGGGACAGAAACATTTTTATCAACAATGGGTTTCTTACCTTTAGAAGCAGTTGAAAGATGGTTCAAGGAATCACTACCTTCCTTCACAAACACTGGTGTTTTGGAAGATTCACCAATTTCAAAAACATTTTCTTTAAAATCAAGACCAAACTTATCATTCTTACCCATAGTCAAAAGAGAATCAAGTTTTCTTGAACTGGAATTAAATTTATCAAGTGTTGCTTTTGCTCTTTCAAGTTCCAAATTCAGCAATCCTAATTCCAGATCTTTCTTACTCATGAGAAGCTCCAGTCTAGCCGTAGCAGCTTTCAATTCAGTATTCTCTTTTGTGAGGGTTGTGTTCAACTGATTCCTCTTGATCCAATCACAGTAAAACCCCTCATAGAGTTTCTGTATACCTTCCAGAGTGTAAGCGTCAGCTACCTATTCTTCATGATCACTGGAATTATCAAGGTTAAAAGCAACAAAGCAAACAGATTTTTGAACTGTGTTGCGTCCAGGTGTTGCAACACCGGAGCAAACACCAAGTGGATTAATCTGAAAATTTTTCTTACTTTCCAGCAAAGCAGTAAGAGATATGAGATCTGTCTGTTCAACCTTTTCTTTTTCTTCTTCAGAATCTTCATCACTCAGAGAAACATTCATACCTTTACGAAGGAGATTGACACACTCATATGCATAGTGTCAATATCCCTTACATTTCCTGCATTGAACATTATCAAAATTTTTACTTGAAGACTGAAACTTACCTTCATACCTTTGGCTAGATCCTCTAGTATTATCTGGCTTTTGAGGCTTATCTGAAGTAGGCAGTTTAGGAAATTTCGAAGGTTGTGCACTTTTCACGTCCTTATTTTCTTTCATTGCCTTGAGATATCAGTGAACTTCTTCGAAATCAAGTCAATAGAGTTTTCTTCAAGATCAGATCGCTTTAATTCCTGTTTAAATTCAGAAAAATAATTTTAAACATCATTAGATACTTGAAACGCAATAGATTTACCTTTGGAGTCATCTCCGGCTTACATATCCATATCATATGTGCGAAGAGAACTTATTAACTCATCCAAACCCACTATAGATGTATCTTTGGATTCATCTATAGCACAAACTTTGGTGTGAAATCTTTTGAGAAAAGAACGAAGCACTTTGGACACAAGTCTCTCGTTCGAAATAAGATCACCAAGAACAGATGCTTCATTTGCAAGACTCTTCAATCTTCCATTATATTCCATGATGGTCTCTGATTCTTCGATTCTCATTTTCTCAAATTTTGAAGTTATGAGACGCATCCTTGTTTTCTTAACACTTGTCAAGCCTTCACAGTGGGTTTTTAGTTTCTCCCATGCATCTCTTGCACAAGTACAAGTACCAATTAGATTAAACATATTCATATCAACTGAAGTGAACATAGCATTAAGAGCTTTTGCATTATAAATAGCCGCAGTATTTTCATCAGCTGTCCATTGTGCTCTTGGCTTTGGTCCGGGTATATCATCATCTCTCATAGGAGGTGTCCAAACATCAAGAACACGTTGCCCGGCCCTGGAATCAATGGTTTGAATGTACATGCTCATCTTCAATTTCCAAGGGCCATAATTTGTCCCATCTAAAATAGGTGGACAAATTGATGTAGTGTACGGAGTATCCATAACAAACCTGTAACAAAAACCAGGAACTCACTTAGTAAAGTCAAGTGGTGGCTCTGATACCACGTGAAACAAACGGTGTACGTGGTTTGTTATGTAAAATAGGCAGTGTTGTACTTCATGTTGTAACACCAAAGACAACACAGTGCAGCAGAAATTTAAAGCATAAATAAAACACAAATAATAAATTTTGCACGAGTATAAAAACTCGTGCGAGGGCCTTAGGGCCAAATATCATTAGTAAACGTAAGATCAGTTTTACAAAGTAATCCTAGTGATTTTAAAAAAAGTCAATAAATCCTAAATTTCTCAACAAATTGAGAAATTAAACTTGCATCCTAAACAAATCAGAGTAAATATAACAGATGCAACTCCCGTAGCCTAAATTTGAAGATACAGAAAAGATCTTCAACAACAAATTTCCCACAGTGTTGTATCTGATGTCTTCAACATGAACGGCAACATTGGGACAAGCAACAACGAGGGTTGCAAAAACCTTGCTTCAGAATTCTTCAAATTCTTTAATGGAATTTTTCAATGGTTACACACAGAATTATCGTCTGAAGCCGTTACTTTCTTGTGCGTAAAACACTTCTTCTATAAATTGGAAGATTGGACTCCAAGACTAAAGGTTTCCTTAGATAGAGCTCTACATGAATAAGGAAAGATGTTAAAGTAGGAATCAAACTCTATCAAATCATATCTTGATAATTATCCACTCATAATATATCGATTATCTACCTTATCAAGATAAATTTGATCATGGCAAATATATTTTATAAGATATTCGAAATATACATAGGATATTTAACAAATATTATAACTTGTCTAGAAAGAAAAATCACATAATATCAATTATATCAAGGCCGAAATATTCAAGGAATAATATTCCTTTCAACCATTTTGTTTCTAAAAGATCTAATTTCCAATTTGGGCGTCAAAGTATTGAATATATGGGCCATTTCTTATCAATTAAGGGCATTCAAATGGATATGTCTAAAGTCCATGCAATGCTCGAGTGGCCTGTGCCAAATCTTTAAAAGCACTTAGGGGCTTTCTAGGCCTTACGGGACTCTATCGATGATTTATCAAGGGCTATGTTTCTATCGCAAGTCCTTTAATAGACCTTCTCAAAAAGGATTCTTTTACTTGGTCTTCAACCGCAGAGGCAGCTTTTTGCGTAGTCAAAGAGGCTATGACATCGGCTTTGGTTTTATCTCTAACTGATTTTTCTATTCAATTTATGTTGAAAGATGATGCTTCGCGAACTGGTGTGGGTTCAGTGTTATGTCAAAAATGGCACCCTATTGTTTTTTTCAGCCAAAAACTATCTTCCCGCATGCAAAGGGCCTCGACGTATCACAGAGAAATGTATGATATCACTCAAGCAATTAAAAAATGGCACCACTATTTGCTGGGACACAAGTTTTTTATTATCACAGATCAAAAAAGTATCCAAGAATTAGTTTCTCAAACAATCCATACACAGGAGCAACAATTTTGGTTTTCTAAATTAATTGGATTTCATTTTTGACATCAGATATCATCCCGGTCATGAGAACATTGTTGCTGATGCACTTTCTCGTGTCCATTATTGTGGTATGACACTTTCCTTTTCACAATTTGATTTTCTTCAAGAAGTTCGTGATGCTAAAAATTCTGATCCAGAATTATTGGAGCTGCGCAATCATGTTACTGCCCAAAATCAAGCTTACAGTCAATTTTCTATTCGATGTGATTTTTTGTATTTTTAAAATTTTATGGTCATCCCTAACATCGGACCATTAAAACATAAGTTTCTTGAAGAATTGCATGCATCGGTGCAAGTGGGCATGCCGGGTTCCACCGCACTTTTCATTGTCTAGCTTCCATTTTTTTTTAAGCATATGCGAGCAGATGTACGCTCTTTTGTGGCTCAATTCCTTATTTGCCAACAAGGTAATACAAGTAATCTGGCTCCGGCTGGTCTCTTACAACAATTGCCCATTCCAGATCGAATCTGGGAAGATATTTATTTGGATTTCATTGTGGGGCTTCCAATATCAGGCGGTAAATCCGTCATTCTGGTGTTTGTTGATAAGCTGTCCAAGTATGCACACTTCCTTCCTCTAGTCACGCATTTTACCAGTTCGATGGTAGCTACGCTTTTTGTGAATGAAATTATTTGACTTCGTGGACTTCTGCGTTCGATAGTTAGTGATAGAGATTGCACTTTTATCAGTTCCTTTTGGAAGGAAATATTTCGGTTGCAGGGCACTAAATTATCTATGAGCACAGCTTAGCACCCTCAAACCGATGGACAAACTAAGGTAGTGAATCGGAGTCTAGAAATGTATTTAAAAAGTTTTACTATGGAGCAGCCTCAAACTTGGACTCGATTTTTGGCATGGGCCGAGTTTTGGTATAATTCAGCCTTTCACACTTCTACCGGGATGACACCCTTTGAAATAGTGTATGGTCGACCTCCATCAACTATATCACGTTATATTTCTGACTCCACTTCCAATGCTGCGGTAGATCAAAAACTTCATTAGCAGGATGAGATTTTACAGCTGCTACATTTAAATTTGGAAAGAACTTGTAATCAAATGAAGAATCTAGCTAACAAACATCGCACTGATGTGGTGTTTAAAGTTGGAGATTTGGTTTGGGTGCATTTGAAACCTCACAAGAAAGTATCTGCCCAAGGTTCTCTATCACATAAGCTAAGAAAAAGATTTTATGGGCCTTTCCCGATAGTTGAGCGAATTGGTCCAGTAGCCTACAAGTTGCTGCTTCTTTAAAATGCCAAAATCCATCCGGTGTTCCATGTTTATTTACTCAAGATATTTGTAGGGGATTCCAATATCCCTCCACAACCTCTGCCTATTCTTTTTGATGCTTCAAATCTAGTCTTCATTCCTCAACAAGTTTTGGGCTCACGTGAAATTGTGAAGAATGGTCACCCAACTACACAACTGTTAATCCAATGGGAAGGATTACCAAGGGAAGATTCTACTTGGGAGGACTTGGATTCACTACCAGCAGATATCACGAACCTTGAGGTCAAGGTTCCTATTTTAGGTGGGAGTAATGATACGAATTTTCTAGAAGATGCACATACAACAAACTCGCACACGCACCTCATTCACACACACAAGTAACTGTATTAAGGGACCACCCAAGTATCTAGAAGATTTTGTGCGCTAAGCTAATGGGTTTTGAGTGCATATAACCGTGAGAAAGGGACATGCTACACATATGAGAATTTGTTATTTTTTTCTTTGTTATTTTCTTTGTTCAATTTATGATTTCACTACAAAAAAAACTCAAAACAACAACACTCAAAAGACAACATTTTTTCATAAAACTGTTGTTTTTTCTCATTTAACAGCAGTTTTTACTAAAACGGTTGTCTTTTTGAGCATTTTTTTCTCATCAAAGACAGCACTTTTTAAAAAATGTTTTCTATGAGGGGTTTTTTTGGGAGCTACGACAAAACTATTGTCTTTAATTTTTTTAAAATATATTATTCTGAAAATAAAAATATATACGCTTGTTTGCGCTAAAGAAATATCACTCTCCCACTCGCTCGATCCGATCGATCCCAATATCTTCCCAACCCTAACCGCCACTCCGCCGCCCTGATTTGAGGTCGTGGCCGCTGCAAAATCTTAAATTGACCACTGATTTGGGTAGTATTTGGCCTAATCTACCTATGGATATTAACATCTCGAAGAAATTTGAACCTAAGCCTGTTTCTTTCTCGGACGCTCGTTGTGGCCATCATGGCTCCGTTTCTTTGGGAGAAGAATTCTACTTGGGAGAGGATTTCTCCTGTTCCTTGAGCATCGCATCACCGTACAACATTGGAAAGATGTTCGCCTCCCTACATCTATCTAAGAGAAAAATCCCTAAATCCAATCTCTGAAATTGTAAGTCTTGAGCATGAAATCACATGTGTACACAACTATGACACAGACGAATCCGAGGCTGGATTATTTCTTGTCGTGTCCTACACATGTGAGAAACTGTAGCTACCTGAGGTTATTTTTGTGTGATTGAGTTGATTTCTTATTTTCTGGTTGGTTTGTGGCCTGTGGGTGTGTGTGTGTGTTTCCATTTGGCTTTAGGATCTATTATGTTTTGGTGAGTCTTGCGACATGGTCGGTTTTTATGAATGGTGTGTATTGCAGATCCCTTTGGCCTGCTCTTGGTTTGACCATAGAAAATAAACTTCGGTGGGTTCAGGAAAGTAGGATTTCGAAAAAGGAATCCTGGTAGTTTATGCAATTTTCTAAATCCTGACATGGTTTTTTGGTTTTTTCATTTTGTTAATGTTTGAATCACTGAATGTTGATTACGATTGTTCTTGGTGTGGCTTCCTCTACTTTAACAATGTTTTTTGGTAGAATATGAATTTATTAGTTTGTTGTTACTATTTCGATTCCTCTTCACCTAGATGTATATGCAGAATACTTACTCTTCTGTCCTTTTTTCTGATTTCCATGAATTATATACTCTATATTCATGAAAATTTAATTTTGAAATTAGGTAATTCTGTAAATCAAAATTATTGTTATGATGGCCGGAGTATATGCTTAATGGAATGTTTTCACTCGCATCATTGTTGTCAATCATGCTCTAACTCTGACGAAAACAAACCGGAGACCATATTGGAATGTAAGTTGTTGAATTAATTAAATGTGAATAAAAGAGGAGTTGTGAGATTTATTTTGGAACGAAATGCTGGCTTTTTTAGTTTGTTTTTGCCCGAGATTTCAGCCGAGTTACAGAGATTCGAATAGAACGTTGCGACGGGACTCTCTGATTTGGTGGTTGGAGATTGGGGGAGAAATGGAAGTTTCAAACAATCTGAAGCTTCTTTCCAGATCTCAGTTTCATTTCATTTTTTAAAATTTAATATGATCAAAATACAATTTCTTTTTCATATGTTTTTAAGAGACTTGGATCGATATATTTTTGGACGACCCATTTTGTATTTTTATTGGATGATTGTGCAAATGGGGAGAATTGGAGAAGAATTAGAAATAGATTTTGTGGTTTCAAAGGGCGACAATTTCTACAATGATGGGCTGAAAGGGACGATGATCCAAAAATTTTAAATTCTTTTGCGAATATTTACACTACAATGAGCCTCCAAAAACAATGGTTTAGTGGTAAATGATTTATTATTTAGTTTAAAATATGAAAAGAATATTAATTCCTTGATAATCTTTGTCTTAAGCATGAATATAATATTATTTGAATTTTGCCTTCTAGACAAAAGATTTGATATGATAGGTTAAATATTTATGTTATTATCGAAAATCTTGATATAGATATTTACCTATATTAATTATTATGTTGATAAGAAATTATTGTGTATCATATATTATCAAGATATTATCAAGAGTCTTATTCCTAACAAAGACTTATTTCCTTATTTGTGTAGAAATCTACAAGGAAATCTTTTCCATGCTTGGACTTTCATCTACAAGTAAAGAATTTCTGCGCACAAACAAACGTGAACTTCAGAGGAGAATACAGAGAGCTTTCAGATAAAAATCACGCAGAAGAATTCGAAGATTCTGAAGAAGTTTTGCAGCCATCGTTGTTGTTGTCCCCGTGTTGCCTTTTGTGTTGAAGACATCGGAGACAACACTTAGTGCATAATTGTTTGACGATTTTTTATGTTCTTCAATTTAGGCTTACGGGAGTTGCATCTGTTTTTTTTATATTCTGATTATTTAGGATGCAAGTTTGATTTCTCAACGTATTGAGAAATTTAGTATTTAATGTTTTTTTTCATAAAATCACTAATATTACTTTGTAATACTGATCTACACTTTTCTAGTGATATTTAGCCCTAAGGCACCCGCACGAGTTTTTACTTGTGTTATTTATTTTGTTAATTATTCATTTTTTATTATTTATGTTGCATGTTGTATCTGGTGTTGTAACACCATGAACAACACGATCTCTACACAAATTTAAGATAAACCGCAATTATACCTATCAAGTGGCATCAGAGCCAACTCTTGACTCTTACTAAGAGATATTCTGGTTATTTTTGTTTTGCAGGTTTATCATGGACTTGTCGGTTGCTGACGTCACACTCCGACCACCGAAAGTCAATAAGTCAGATTTATTTGAAGATTCAATTTTCTTGATCACCCAGAATTTTGAAAATTATTTGAAGAGAAGAAACAAACAAAAGTTAGACAACAATCTGAGAACCCTAATTTTCCTGCTCCTAAAAATCTGTTGAGGGTGTCACCTACTCGAGGACTGACTCAAACAAGGTATGTTGTTAATAATCAATTTAGTACCAAGAATTTTGATTATGTACAATACAGGGAATGCAATGGATATGGACTCCATGCAATTGAATGTGCAAATCGACTCCACAGAGGTATGCTTGTTTTCTTGAGTGATGATGACTCTGACAGAGATCAAGAACAGAATGATGAAGAAGATCATACCTCCTTGACTGCATTGTTAAAAGAAAAGAGGTGTTTTCAAGTAAACCCAATGGGTGTTGCCTCCGATATTGCAACACCAGGCCGCAACACCAGTGAAAAATCAGTTTGTTTGAATACATCTACTCTTGGTAATTCTGGTTATCAGTAATCTATCAATGATGATATAACTCTGGAGTGTGTGCAGAAACTTTATGAGGATTTGTATGCTGATTGGATCAAATGGAAAAAGTTGAACATAACTCTCTCTAAAGAACATTCTGATTTGAAGTCTGCCATGGCCAAGTTTGAAGTGATTCTAAATAAGAAAAATCATGAATTCTGCAAGGATAAGGGGGAGCTTGAAAAAGCAACTCTAACACTTGTTGAATTTAATTCAAGTACATCCAAGCTTGATTTTATAATGGGTAAAGATGGTAAGATTGGTCTAGAGTTAGAAAAAAAAAGTGTTTGAAGTTGGAGAATCATCAAAACCCACTGTAGATCCAACGATCAAGAATTCTCTATCAAAAGAGCGGGTTCTTACTCAAAAGCCAAAGAAATGGAAGCGCTCATTTGTGTGTCATTACTATTTCAAACCTGGTCACATCAGGTCTTTTTGTTTCAAGCTCAGGCATGACTGCATGTATTGGGAGTCAAAGCTGATGTTTCCCCCCATGTTGCACAATACCAGGAGCAACATCGTCAACAAAAACAGACCCACAACAAAGAAATTTGGGTACTAAAGTTTGATTTTCAGTGTTTTGTTGTTTATACTTCCTTGAAAACTAACACTGCAGGTCACTAGTACTTCAATAGTGGAAGATCACGTCACATGACAGGTTCGAAAGAACATCTCATGGACTATATTGAACAAAGAAGTGGTAAAGTGACTTATGGAGATGGTGCAAAAGTAAGGCTTGTCGGCAAAGACACACTGAATATGGAAGGACTCCCAAAGCTTCTTATTGTGCTACATCTCGAGGGATTAAACTCAAACTTGATTTCCATTATTCAATTGTGTGATGATTATTTTATTGTCAAGTTTGATAAAAATACTTGTGAAGTTTTTGATAATGCTAACATGTGTGTTTTGATAAGTATAAGATCAGAAGGCAATTGTTATCAACTTGGAGAAGAACTTGCCCACAAACACACAAAGTTGTATGACCTTGATTTAAGGCATGAAAAGTTGTGTCATGCAAAGTTGAAAACACTGAAAAATCAGTGTAATTATGAAGTTGTCCAAGGTATGCCTATTTTGAATTCTGGAGTTCCATATGTTTGTGGTGCAAGCCAAAAAGTAAGAAAACTTGCGTGTTACGCCCCGTGTTACAACACTTTGGGACAACATGGTGTCTTGAACTTTTTCATACGAATTTAATGGGTCTTATAGAATTGGAAAGCTAGCTATGGAGGTAAGAAGTACTCTTTTGTGTGTGTTGACGACTTCACACATTTTACATGGGTAAGATTCATTAGAAAGAAGTCGGATATGTTTGATGTTTTTAAGAATTTACTCACAAAGATTACTAACCTGCATAACTTGAAGTTTGGAAGGATCAGGACCAATCATGGTAAGGAATTTGAGAAATTTTTATCTTCATCTTTGTGTGAGAATAAAGACATATCACTTGAGTTCGTTTGCTCAAAGACACCTCAACATAATGGCATAGCCGAAGAAAATAATAGGACGTTGCAGGAGATGGCTAGGGTGATGTTGAACTCAAATAATATCTCAAAATGATTTTGGGCAGAAGCCGTGGATACAACTTGTGATATGTTGATTCGAGTATACTTAAGAAGTGGTTCTACAATGAATTCCTATGAGATTCTCATGGTAAAGAGGACAAAACTTAAATACTTTCATTTTTTGTTGTATTTGTTATGTTTTGAATGATAGAGATCAATTAGCCAGATTTGATTCCAAAAGTGAAAAATTCTTGTTTCTTGGATATGCTTTGAATAGTCGTGCATATAGAATTTTTAATCTGAGAATTAGAAAAATTATTGAATCTATTAATGTAGTTTTGATTATTTTACAGATCTCAAAGGAAAAACTACAAAGGAGGATGTGTATGATCTACTGGAAATTTAAGTCCACTGAAAGATCCAGGTGTAGCCTCTGATGTTGCAACATCAAGCACAAAACCGGGTCCAACAGTGACTGAACCTGAGAATAATAAACCAAGTGATGATGATGTTGTTTTGATAAATGATGGTAAGAACATTTCAAGCAAAATACAGAAGAACCATTCATCATCACATATTATTGAAGATGATTTTGGAACAATGCAAACTCGAATGAAGGACAAATTGGACTACCTCAAAGTGAATGGGTCAGTATGCATGAGTTCAGTGTACTCAAACGAGGTAAGGTTGATTGAATATCTTCTTGAAATTAGCTTCAAACGAGGTAAGGTTGATAAAACCTTTTTTTATTCAAAAGTCCAAAGGTGAAATACATGTTTGCCAAGTTTTCGTGGATGGCATCATATTTTGTGCTTCTTCTCAAAAGCAAGTGATGGTTTTGTTGAATGCATGTCTTCCATTTTTGAATTGAGCATGGTAGTTGAGTTGATTTATTTTATTTTCTTGGTTTTCAAGTTAAGAAAATACATGATGGTTATTTTCTATCTCAAAGTAAGTATATTGAAATTTTGGTGAAAAAGTTCTGTAATGAGAACACTAAAATCATGAAAACATCAATGGGATCTAGTGAAAAGTTGGATATGGATGATGTTGTGGACTGTGTTGACAACACCTTGTACCGCAGAATGCTTGGAAGTCTTTTGTACTTAATTACAATTCATGTTGATATCATGTTTAGTGTGTGTTTATGTGCTGGGGATTTGGATGATAGAAAAAGCACTAGGGGGTGTTTTTATCTTGGAAATAGAAGTTTTTGTTTACAACTTCTTTTGATGAACCAAATGGAAGAGATTTATGGATTCAAAAGTGAACCCCTCATTATTTATTGTGATGATTTGAGTGCGATTGAAAGTTCAAAACACCCAGTCCAACACTCTCTCATAAAACACATTATCATTATACATCATTTTTTTCAATATTTGGTAGAAAAATGTATGATCTGAATGGATTTTTTTGGAACTAATAACCTACTGGCAATTATATTCACAAAAACTTTAAATTTTGAGAGATTCTTCAATATTAGGAAGTCTTTCAACATGTGTGCATTATAATCATTTACTGGAGTTGTCTCCGGTGTTACAACACCATGGACAACTTTGTCTTTTTTTCATGCATGTTTAGGATTTTAGGCATTTTGCATTCGCTGGGTGATGCGTGGTGTTTTAATCTTTGTTACATTGATTCGACAGTGCCAAGTTTTTGTGCAAATTTTTTAAAACACACTGGCGCTTGCAAATCGAACTCTGACTAAACCACTAAGTAGTTGAAGGATGTACGTGTATTCCATGTTCTTGTCCCATGTGAAAGGTGGTTTCGCAAATTCAGTGTTAAGATTTTTAAATAGTTTTGATGACCAATGTCATATATACAAACTTAATAAATAATCGAAAGAAAATGGAAAAAAAGCTACATAATTGAGTCCAATAAAGACTGTTCTTTTAGTGTGCAGACTACCACTTCTGAAAATTTTCTGAAAACAAGGGTAATCAAGTGTGTGAATCTCAAATATCTTTTTGAAAAACTTTGACGTTGTTGATGATGTTGTCAACATGAGAGGCAACACAACACTTGTAAACATATCATGTGCATGTGACTGCATTTTATTTTTATGTTACATTCTGTTTTAGGCATAAAATAGGACATGCATTTGGAATTGTGAATATTTTATGTTCAGGGTTTGCCGTTCTAAACAAACAAAATTTGGTGAAATACTCTATTTACTGAAAATTAAATTTTTGTGATTGAAAATGATTTAGTGGAGTTGAGCCGATGTGGAGTTTTTTATGGGAATTTTTATTTCTTTCAATCTCGGATTATTATCATAATTGAGTTGGAATTTATTCCTTTGATTTGAAAAGTTTTACCTGTAAGAATTTTTGTTGGTAAGTGTTTCTGAATGAGTTTATATGAAGGTGAATGGTTGAATTGTGAATTTCTTTTTACTGTTCAATATATTTCTTTTAAGCATATATTATTTATTGATTTGATCATTCCTATGCTTAATTTCTCTTTGCAATCATCAGATTGCCTACATACATTCATTCGTTTTGAGTAACCTTAAGCTTATTTGTTGTCTGTGCTAATCATATTGTTTTCTTGTTTTGTTTTTTCAAACATGTGCCTACTTCTGTTGAGAGGAAGAACCTGTTGTAGATATGCAACATAAAATTGCTAATAACAGTCCTAACATTTCTGGTAGTTCATATTCCATCTCTAAGGATGATGAATTTGTGGAAGCGAACACTGAAGATTTTGCCGGTAAGGATGTTTTGAATGATGTTGGCAACACTGGAGGCAACATGAGTTATACAGATTGTGACATGTCACTTTCCTTATTTCACAAGTTATATTCTGAAGAGAAGAAGATAGATCTGGATGCTTGCAAGAGGCAGAATTTGGTTGAATTTTTTTTCAAGACTCGAGGTCTTTTTGCTACTATCTCTGCTTTTGTTCCTTACAGTCGAAATCCTGTTTTGGAACTCTTTCCAAACCTCAATGCTAGTGTAGGTGCAGAACAATCAGCCAAGTTTAACAGAATGTCTATGCATGAGCAAATCTACAGGTTTGATCCATTTACTATCACTTCTCTATACCTCATTGTTAATAATGAAGAGAAGGTGTTATGCTGGATATCAATGAAGTGACCTAAGTGTTCATCGGAGGGCAGATTACATATTTTACTGGTCATCCTAACCGCCTCTCTGTCACTAACCTCACTTCTTTTTACTTTGGTTGATTAAGAGTGTTGTGAATAACTAGACTCCTTCAACCAACTCTACTGTGGTAACCAAGTACAAGTTTTGGTATTGTTTGCAATTGAAACATGACGTCCTTTCAAGTTTTGAGAAGCTGGTATTCAAGGTCGTATTCCAATTTGTTGATGGAGGTTTATAAAGTCCACATATTTGCCTTTTTTATCCCTCATCTTTGGGATTCTGGAATCATATGGTTTTATCCGAGACATTGATGAGTTTTTATAAACTGCATTTAATGATGATAATGAAGCTTCCCTAGCTCATGTTTTGGACATCCTAAAGCAAGGGAAGGTGAAACGACCTATACTTACTACAGAATTTTTTTAAAAAAAATTTACTTTATACTGTATATATATAAAAATATATACTTGGTTGAAAAATAAAGATAATACATATATGCCCATACATATATGCACTTAAACTTAAAATAATTTACAATAAAATATTCTACACAAAATACTATTTTTTGCATGCAAATAAAATATCACTAATTAAATTCTCAAATATAAAATCCATGCATAAAAATACTGTAACTTAAACTCTTCATAAAATTTGCTCGTAAAATTCATAAAGAAAATAAATAGTAACACATGTGCGGAAAAATGTATCATTATTCAAAAATCACTAAAACTACTAGCAAAGGTCACGGGATAGCCGGCTATCAGGAACTCATACATCTTCACACCAGTTGGGGCTACATTCCCTATGTCAACATCTTGCTCACCTGCACCATTTAAGTCTAGTGTGCCTAGAGGCTCAGCACGCTCTATATCATAATAACAACATGATAAAATTCATGCAAACACATAACATATATTTACTACATACTATCTCATGTATATACATGCATGTTCATATGATCTAACGGACCAAGGATTTGGGTCCATAATGTCCAAAAATGGCTAATGGGCTTAATTGGGCTCAGGCAGTTTGGAGGGTTCGAACAAGATCGGAGCCATCAAAGTAGTTCGGAAGCTACGAGGCTGATCGGTGCGTCCGATCGAGGTTCCATGCATGTGTCAATAAAAATTTAACACGTAGCTGCATGCATGGGATCGGAGCCTCCGAAGTGGTATCGGAGCGTCCGATCTTGGCCGATCGGTACGTGGATCTCATGCACGGATCAGACCGTCTTAACTAGGGATCGGACCGTCTGGTCGAGGCCTATAAATAGGTTCAAGGGTGGCCTCATTTGAATGCAAAATCAAACCTCTTCTTGGCCCATGTTAGTTCGTTTTTACGAGCTTTTGGGTACTCTTACTCTAAGAGTTGGAGTAGGTAGTAGTTTTTATAACGGATAGTGTTCGTAGTAGCAGCCAAGCGGTGGAGCTCTAGCGAGGTGTCTAGGAGTCGTAGCAAGGCTGTGCCCAAACTCTGGGGAATTCGACATCAACGGGTTTACAACAGACGAAGGTATAGCTTTGGCTCTTTATAGAAAATAGGGAGTATGCTATAGTTTAGTTAAGGCTTTTAGAGCATGATAGGTGATGTTTGGCATGCTAGATAATACATGGTATTTATGTATTGTAGTGGTGCATGGTAGGCTTGGACCTAGAGGGGAGCTTTTAGGATCTGTCATAGATACTGTTCGAGATATCCTGACTGAATATGCATGTATTATGTGTTGCATTGTTTATATGGCATGAATTTTATCTACATATTTTATGACACGATATTATGCATCATGCATAATCATATTGAGCTTATATCCTTGAGATATCCTGTAGTAGGGTTTTACCCTATCCTGTTAGTGGATAGATTTCCATCGATTTGGATCCGAAATATCCATAGTTGGTATGGAAGCCACCTCCTGAAGCGACGGCTCAAAGTGCTACATACCTAGGTCCCTGTCTGTCTTTGATCTGTGATTATTGACCTCGAGTCTCAGTAGTCGGTACATTTGCATACATGCACTCATATAATACTCGTATACTCACACTCTCGTGCTGAGAGTTTTATGCTCACATCAAGTTATTTTGTTGTCTGGACACTCCATTCGATGGGGTAGTTGCAGGTAGTTCTCCTATGGATTTTGAGGTTAGGTGGTGAGTAAGGCAGGATTGCGGGGTCAATCACTAGTTGTCTTGTTATCGATGTTTAGTTATTTAAGTATTTCTGCATTTACTCTGATTAGTTTTATTTATTGATTAATTGCATGCTTAAGTCTTTGATTAGTAGGTGATTCTTGGATGGGTCATTACATGGACTCTTAACGGAACCCCCTATCCATGAACCAGCATATTTGAACGATCCATAGCAGAAAACTTGTAAGAACGCATAAAAAAGGCAACAAAACGTGAACATCACACATAGAGATTAAATGTAGTGACCCTTACCCGGATCACCTACTAAACAGAACTTAGGCATGCAATTAACTTAATAAAACAGATATCAGAATAAAACTGCGGAAACCAATAACATTATACAATCCCAAGTAAAGAAATCTGTAATTATCCAATAATATACAACCAAATCGAATAGTTGTATAAACCCAAACAACAGTAATAAAACCTAGACGAAGCTCCAGCTGGCCAACCACTGACTAGCCCCTCCTGGATCCACCCTCCTCGTCCAATCGCAAACCTGCCCCATGGAATAGGTTTTCCAGAAAAATACAGAGTACGAGACGTGAGCATAAAATGCTCAGTGCGAGAGTATGAGTATACATGCATGCAAAGTGAACTCCCTATAGACTCGAGGTCAAGGATCAGATAACAGAGACAGACCGGGCCCTGGTATGTAGCACGCTGTGCCGTCGCTTCAGGAGGTGGCTCCCATACCGAGATAACTGTGGATACGCCGGACCCAAATCGATGGAAGTCCATCCACTAACAGGATAGGGTACAACCCTACTACAGACATCTCGAAGGAGATACATCAAGATGCAAATGAATGCAGTATAATATCATGTCATATAAATCATGCAGTCATATAATACATGCATACTCAGTCAGGATATCTCGAACAGTACTTTCGTACCTCAAATACCAGGTAGGCACTACCAGCTCTAAGTCCAAGCCTAAAGTCCGCCTACACAGCGAAATGATACTACTATCATTACAGTGCTCTAAAAGCCTTAACTAAGCTATAGCATACTCCTAAATATTTATAGGGAGCAAAAGCTATACCTTCGTCCGTCGTTAGCCCTTTGATGTCGATGCCTCCAGAACTTGGGCACAACTCCGCTACGACTACCGAACGTCTAGACGACTCCCGGTTTAAGCCTAGGAAGGCTAGAACAACTCGAATATGACTAGAAATAGAGAGGAAATCCGGAATTGGCAAGGAGAAATGAAGTCTCGGCCTTCTATTTATAGACAACGATCGGAGCCTCCGATCCTCGATCGGAACGTCCGAACCTCGATCGGAACGTCCGATCCTGCCATCGGAGCTTCCGAAGATCCTGATCTGCCACGTGTCAAAATATCACTTGATGACTCCGGATAGGGGTGATCGGAGCCTCCGGTCCTGATCGGAGCTTCCGATCCAGCCACACGTCATGGATGACGTAATATCATCGGTGCCTCCGATCCTCATCGGAGCTTCCGATCCCGATCGGAGCTTCCGATCGTCCCTTCGGAGCTTCCGATCCGTCCAATCCCCAATTTATTTGATTAGCATTAATCTTTTAATTACTCAATTAGGGTTCGGGCTACTACATTAAAAGCCTCCATAAATTCAAACACAACATGCTAGATAAATTTTTTCATGTGTATATCATATTAATATGGCTTAAGTGGTGGCCAAGGAGAGAATTCAAACGTGCCTTGTTGAAGATTTAAATCCAAAAACACGTTGTCAATGCGTAGGAGGATCTCCGGGACGAACGACCTTAGAACTCCAACTTGAATCTTCAAAATTCATGTGTTGTGTGTGTTGTGATGTGGAAAAGATGATAGAAATCTACTGATGGCGGCTAGGGTGAGAAAATGTGAAGAAGAAGATGAAGAAGAAAAAAAACAAGTCTAGTTTAATTATTTATTTGTTAAAATTATTGGGTTTAATTTTATAAAATAATCATTGAAGTTTAAACATAAAAAATCCCCTTCAAAATAAATATTTTTCTGATGAATTTTCGTAATAATAAATCATGGTTATATTAAAGCCTACTAACAACTCTTAAAATGGCTTATTTTGATGAAAATTGGGCGCTTATATATATATATGTATATATAAATATATTAAAACTATATTTTTCTGAAAATAAAGTCATAAAATAATAATTTATGGCTCCTAAAATCTTCCATAAAATATTTTGAGTGAAAATCTTCACCTTGTTCATCCACGGTCCCGTCTACGCGATCGAAAACTAATATTTCTAAAAATTTCATAAATAGAATAATTGCGGGTTAAATGTTAAAAATAAATTTAAAACATGCAAATATTTTGTAGTGACCCTTACCCGGATCACCTACTAAACAGAACTTATGCATGCAATTAACTTAATTAAACAGATATCAGAATAAAACTGCGGAAACCATAAACGTTATACAATCCCAAGTAAAGGAATCTGTAATTTATCCAAATAATATACAACCAAATCGAATAGCTGTATAAACCCAAACGACAGTAATAAAACCTAGACGAAGCTCCAGCTGGCCAACCACTGACTAGCCCCTCCTGGATCCACCCTCCTCGTCCAATTGCAAACCTGCCCCATGGAATAGGGTGTCCAAAAAATACAGAGTACGAGACGTGAGCATAAAACGCTCAGTACGAGAGTATGATTATACATGCATGAAAAGTGAACTCCCTATAGACTCGAGGTCAAGGATCAGATAACAGAGACAGACCGGGCCCTGGTATGTAGCACGCTGTGCCTTCGCTTCAGGAGGTGGCTCCCATACCGAGATAACCATGGATACGCCGGACCCAAATCGATGGAAGTCCATCCACTAACAGGATAGGGTACAACCCTACTAACAGACATCTCGAAAGAGATACAGCAAGATGCAAATGAATGCAACATAAATCAATGACATATAAACCATGCAGTCACATAATACATGCATACTCAGTCAAGATATCTCGAACAGTACTTCCGTACCTCAAAACAGTGCAAGCTCTACCAACTCTAGGTCCACGCCTATAGTCTGCTCTACACTGCCAAATGATACTACTATCATTAAAGTGCTCTAAAAGCCTTAACTAAGCTATTGCATACTCCTAAATATTTATAGGAAGCAAAAGCTATACCTTCGTCCGTCGTTAGCCCTTTGATGTCGATGCCTCCAGAACTTGGGCACAACTCCGCTACGACTACCGAACACCTCGCCGACCGCCGGGTCAAGACTAGGAAGGCTAGAACCACACGAATAGACTAGAAAGGAGAGGGAAACACTCGGAATTGGCAATTGGAAAAGAAGCCTCGGCCCTCTATTTATAGACAACGATCGGAACGTCCGAACCTCGATCGGAACGTCCGATCCTGCCATCGGAGCTTCTGAAGATCCTGATCTGCCACGTGTCAAAATATAACTTGTTGATTCCGGATAGGGATGATCGGAGCTTCCGATCTAGCCAATCGCATTGCCTGACGTAATATGATCGGAGCTTCCGATCCTGCATCGGAGCTTCCGATCCTGTTCGGAACTTCCAAACCTACCTTCGGAGCTTCCGAACTCTATTCAAGTAATTATGATTAATCCCTTAATTACTGATTTCGGGTACGGGGTACTACATTCTCCCCCAATTAAGATATTTCGTCCTCGAAATAAGATCTTAAGTACCGAATGCAATACAAAATCAGAAACATTCTTTTTTCAAATCTAACGTTTATAGAATTTACAACTGAATACAACTTAAGAATAAAATCAAAATAACTCAGGATGGTCTTTACGCATCCTGTCCTCAAGCTCCCAATTAACTTCCTCAGTGCCTCGGCGCTGCCACTGGACTAAAACCAAAGGAATGACTTTGTTCCGTAAAACCTTATCCTTATAATCCAGGATACGAAGAGGTTTCTCAACATAAGTCAAATCCTTGTCTACCTGATTCTAAGACCGCTGTAGAATATGAGATTCATCCGCCACATACCGTCGCAACAGAGATACGTTGAACACGTCGTGAATACTGGATAGATGCGGTGGCAAAGCTAGTCGATAAGCCAAATCGCCAATGCTCTCATAGATCTCAAACGGACCGATAAACCTGGGAGACAACTTGCCATTAAGGCCAAATCTGAGAATCTTGCGGAAAGGTGAAACTCTCAGAAACACTTTCTCCCCGACCTCGAACTGCAAAGGCCTACGCTTGATATTAGCATAGCTGGCCTGACGATCCTGTGCAGTCTTAATCCTTTTCTTGATTTGATCAACAATGTCTATCGCCTGTTGGATAAACTCCGGTCCCTCAGCCTGTCTCTCCCCCACTTTTCCCAGAAGAGTGGAGTACGACAACGTCGCCCATACAACGCCTCAAAAGGTGCCATCCCAATACTAGTATGATAGCTATTGTTGTACGCGAACTCGATCAACGGCAAATGATCCTGCCAGGCTGAACCAAAATCCATGACGCACGCTCTAAGCATATCCTCTAAAGTACGGATAGTGCGCTCTGACTGACCATCAGTCTCCGGATGATAGGCAGTACTCAAACTGAGAGTAGTACCCATCGCACGCTGAACACTCCCCCAGAATCTAGAAGTGAACCTGGGGTCCCGATCGCTGACAATGCTCACAGGCACTCCATGAAGTCGAACGATCTCCGGAATGTACATCCGTGCCATGCGATCCACAGAGTACTCTCGGCTATTGGAAATGAAATGCGCTGACTTGGTGAGTCGGTCCACCACAACCCAGATAGCATCACAGTTCCTCGGGGATACCGGCAAATGGGTCACAAAGTCCATTGTGATAAACTCCCATTTCCATTCAAAAATAGGCAGACTGTGAAGCAATCCTCCAGGTCGTCGGTGCTCTGCCTTGACCTTTTGACACACCAAACATCTCGAAACAAACTGATAAACACTGCGTTTCATTCCCTTCCACCAGAAACGAGTACGTAGATCCTTGTACATCTTGTTGCTCCCAGGATGAATATTCAACTTAGTGCGATGTGCCTGAGACAAAATCTCCTCTCGCAACTCTTCATCCTGCGGAATCACAAGCCTACCAGACAAACACAGAAAGCCATCTGACTGATAATGAAATCCAGACGAGCTACCCTTGTTAGCTAGATGAGCTAAACGCTGGGTCTTCGAATCAGACATCTGAGCATCTCGGATTCGCGAATACAAGGCTGGCTCAGATAATATCGCAAACATCTGGATACTCTGCATACCTTTATTATGCTTGAAGGTATAACCTGAAGTACAACAGTCACTGATCGCACTAGACATCGAACAAGTCTGAAGTGCAGATAGTCGCACCTTGAGACTCAAAGCATCAGCGGTGAGATTAGCAGCTCCCGGATGGTACTTAATCTCGCAATCATAGTCCTTAAACAAGTCCATCCAATGTCTCTGCCTCATGTTCAACTCCGCCTGCGTGAACAAATACTTGAGACTCTTATGGTCGGTGAAGATCTCAAGTTTCTCGCCATACAGATAATGACGCCAGATCTTCAAAGCGAACACAATGGCTGCCAATTCCAAATCATGGACTGGGTAGTTGTCCTCGTGAAGCTTCAGCTGTCTAGAAGCGTATGCGATCACATGCCCATTCTGAGTCAGAACACAACCTAACCCCTGAAGAGAAGTATCCGTGTAAACTACATACCCTCCAGATCCTGACAGTAATGCCAACACCGGCGCAGAAGTCAACCGCCGTCGAAGCGCCCAAAAATTCTCCTCACACTCGGAGGACCACTCGAAATCCACACCCTTGCGGGTAAGCTGCGTCAACGGTCGAGCTAACTGAGAGAAGTTCAGAATGAAGC